>NW_006403280.1:1126-1639 GCF_000299155.1 Elephantulus edwardii
CTCTTGTGTGTCAGGAAGTGTGAGGATGACACAGGATAGAACAAGGCTCAGATCTTTTGTTCCTAGAGTCACTATAAGTAATATTCGACTCAGCGAGAGGATAAAATAGATGAATAGGACCGTCTAAGAATCAAATCCCTATGCACATCCAAAAACGTCTCCAACGGGGAACAAAAGGGAGCCACAGACTGGGAAAAAATATTTGGTAATGACATGTCAGATAAGGGACTTATATCTAGAATTTATAAAATACTTGAGCACCGTAACAAGACAAAGGTAAATAATCCAATTGATAAAATGAGCACAGGATATGAACAGACACTTCACCAAAGACATTCAAATGGCCAACAAACACATGAAGAAATGTTCAAAATCCCTAGCTCTAAGAGAGATGCAAATCAAAACAACTATGAGGTAGCATCTCACCCCAGTAAGAGTAGCAAAATTTAACAGAACAGCAAGCAGCAAATGCTGGCAAGGTTGTGGAGAAACTGGGACCCTTATTCACTGATG
>NW_006403280.1:3406-3954 GCF_000299155.1 Elephantulus edwardii
TTTGGTCTTTATTCTATCCTCCCTGAATTTAAAAAACAACTCAGGAACAGATTTGAGAACTTGAACACTAATGAATTAGGACCAGATGAGCTGTGACAGGATATCAAGAGTATCATCCATGAAGAATGCAAAAGGTCATTACAAAGACAGAAGAAGAAGAAAAGTCCAAAAGGGCTATCAGAAGAGACTCTGAATATTTCACTAGAGCACCAAGAAGCTAAGGCAAAGGGAAGAAATCAGGAAGTTAAGGAGCTGAAGAGAAGATTTCAAAGGACTCCTTGGGAAGACAAAGCAAAGTATTATAATAAAATGTGCAAAGAACTGGAGTCTAAAAATCAAAAGGACCATACTACTAGGAATTTCTTTATTTAAAAAAATTTTTATTGAGATTTTAGCGAAAGTTTGCCGATAACTTGAATTTCCATTTTTGCATTTCCACTGTTGCATTTTCCTCCCTACCCCCAACCCAGTTTGCTTTTCTCTTTAAAAAGATTCAGAGAGCTCTGGTGGCCTAGTGGCAAGAAGCAGTGCTGCAATCCTGAAGGCAC
>NW_006403281.1:0-796 GCF_000299155.1 Elephantulus edwardii
TTGAAAACATTCAATCATCTTTTTTCTAAATTCTGAATCAGAAAGTTCCATCAAACTTTCTGGCTTCATGAAATCCATTGCTAATGTGCCATCTTTTGGGGGAGATATCTTGTTCTGGGCTTGCGCGGTGAGTGTGGTACACTGGTTCTTTCGAGACATTGAAGTGGAAGAGTTGTTGAAAACGAAGGTGTTAGTTGGTTCTTGGTTTGATGTCAGAACTTCTCTATAAAGATGCCCAGTACCTTCCATTTGCTTAGGCTGATGGGACCAATGTGGTAGGCCCAAACAGCAGTTTGTATTGTAAAGAAACGAAATCTTCAATATTGGACAACTTTTTCAAGTGCTGTTGAAATATGCTATAAAATGGCGGATATTTTTTGGTTCTTCTGTGTGGTTTTTTGATTTGCTTTTGTTTTTGTTGGGTTCCTCCCCCCTTTTCTATAAGTCCTGGCCCGAGGGCCAAAGACCCGAGGGCCCCAAAGTTCAGAGTTGGCAGGGGGGGTTGCGAGCCGGTTCGGGGGGGGAGCAATGCAGTACCTGAAGATGGGGGTCATGGGTCAGAGATGCAGGGGTGTGTCCCAATTCAAGTCCACTCCCACCGTTCATTGCACCTGCGCACAGCCCTTGGCCAGTCCTAAAGTTCAGAGCTGGCGGGGGCGGGGACGCGAGCCAGTTTGGGGGGGAGCAATGCAGTAACTGAAGATTGGGGTCGTGGGTCAGAGATGCAGGGGTGTGTCCCGATTCAAGTCCACTCCCCCTGTTCACTGCGCCTGCGCACAGCCCTTGGCCAGTCCCA
>NW_006403281.1:1000-2420 GCF_000299155.1 Elephantulus edwardii
GTTCACTGCGCCTGCGCACAGCCCTTGGCCAGTCCCAAAGTTCAGAGCTGGCAGCGAGGGGGCGCAAGCCGGTTCGGTGGGGAGCAATGCAGTACCTGAAGATGGGGGTCATGGGTCAGAGATGCAGGGGTGTGTCCGGATTCAAGTCCACTCCCCCCGTTCACTGAGCCTGCGCACAGCCCTTGGCCAGCCCCAAAGTTCAGAGCTGGCACGGAGGGTGTGAGAGCCGGTTCGGGGGGAAGCAGTGCAGTACCTGAAGATGGGGGTCGTGGGTCAGAGATGCAGGGCTGTGTCCTGATTCAAGTCCACTCCCACCATTCAATGCTCCTGCGCACAGCCCTTGGCCAGTCCCAAAGTTCAGAGCTGGCAGGAATGGGGCGCGAGCCGGTTCGGGGGGGAGCAATGCAGTACCTGAAGATGGGGCTCGTGGGTCAGAGATGCAGGGGTGTGTCCCGAATCCAGTCCACTCCCAACGTTCACTGCGCCTGCGCACAGCCCTTGGCCAGTCCGGAAGTTCAGAGCTGGCAGGGAGGAGGCGCGAGCCGTTTTGGGAGGGAGCAATGCAGTACCTGAAGATGGGGGTCATGGGTCAGAGATGCCGGGGTGTGTCCCGATTCAAGTCCACTCGCAAAGTTCACTGCGCCGGCGCACATCCCTCGGCCTATCCCAAAGTTCAGAGCTGGCGGTGGTGGGGGGCCGCGAGCCGGTTCGGGTGGAGCAATGCAGTACCTGAAGATGGTGGTCGTGTGTCAGAGATGCAAGGGTGTGTCCCGATTCAAGTCCATTCCACCGTTCACTGCGCATGCGCACAGCACTTGGCCAATCCCAAAATTCAGAGCTGGCAGGGAGAGGGCAAGAGCCGATTCGGGGGGAAGCAATGCAGTACCTGAAGATGGGGGTCGCGGGACACAAAGACAGGGGTGTGTCCCGATTCAAGTCCAATCCCACCGTTCACTGCGCCTGCGCACAGCCCTTGGCCAGTAGAAAAGTTTAGAGCTGGCAGGGAGGGGGCACGAGCTGGTTCGGGGGCAGCAATGCATTACCTGAAGATGGGGGTCGTGGGTCAGAGATGCAGGGGTGTGTCACGATTCAAGCCCACTCCCACTGTTCACTGGGCCTGCGCACAGCCCTTGGCCAGTCCCAAAGTTCAGAGCTGGCAGGGAGGGGGCGCGAGTTGTTTCAGGGGGAGCAATGCAGTACCTGAAGATGGGGGTCGTGGGTCAGAGATGCAGGGGTGAATCCCGATTCAAGTCCACTCCCACCGTTCACTGCGTCTGCGCACAGCCCTTGGCCACTCCCAAAGTTCAGGGCTGGCAGGGCGGGGGTGCGAGCAAGTTCGGGGGTGAGCAATGTGGTACCTGAAGATGGGGGTCGTGGGTTAGAGATGCAGAGGTGTGTCCCGATTCAAGTCCACTGCCAC
>NW_006403281.1:3119-3846 GCF_000299155.1 Elephantulus edwardii
CAGAGATGCAGGGCTCTGTCCCGACTCAAGTCTGCTCTCACTTTTCATTGCGCCTGCAAACAGCCCTTAGGCAGTCCCAAAGTTGAAAGCTGGCGGGGAAGGGGGGGCGAGGCGTGAGCCGGTTCGGGGCAGAGCAATGCAGTACCTGAAGATTGGGGTTCTGGGTCAGAGATGCAGGGGTGTGTTCCGATTCAAGTCCACTCCCACCATTCACTGTGCCTGCGCACAGCCCTTGGACAGTCCCAAAGTTCAGAGCTGGCGGAGGGGGGGGGGGCCCTGAGCCAGTTCGGGGGGAAGCAATGCAGTACCTGAAGATGGGGGTCGTGGGTCAGAGATGCACGGGTGTGTCCCGATTAATGTCCACTCCCACCATTCACTGCGCCTGCGCACAACCCTTGGCCAGTCCCAAAGTTCAGAGCTGGCGGGGCTGGGGGTGTGCGAGCCGGTTTGGGGAGGAGCAATGCAGGACCTGGAGATGGGGGTCGTGGATCAGAGACGAAGGTTTGTGTCCCGATTCAAGTCCACTCCCACCGTTCACTGTGCCTGCGCACATCCCTTGGAGAGTCCCAAAGTTCAGACCTGGCAGTGAGGGGGCGCGAGCCGGTTCGGGGGGGAGCAATGCAGTACCTGAAGATGGGGGTCATGAGTCAGAGTTGCAGGGGTGTGTCCCGATTCTAGTCCACTCCCACCGTTCACTGCGCCTGCGCACAGCCCTTGGCCAGTCCCA
>NW_006403282.1:0-4061 GCF_000299155.1 Elephantulus edwardii
ATGAGCACAGTTAAGTGTTCTAGGATTGCTATTCTTCTCATTGTTACACATAATTTGTTATGATTCACACAGTTATATGTCTTTGCATACTCATTAAAACATGAATAAACATTGTTATGCTAGTCTTTGCTTTCATTCAGGATCCAGATGACACTAGCAATATCATCTCTGGTTTCAGTCTCTTCTAAATCCAGCTAGATCTTCTGGCAGTTCTCTGTCTATATACTGTCCTAGTCATCTTTTTTTTTAAAAAAATAAATATTTATTTCTTTATTTCCATTCATTCACTGTTGCACATTTTCCTCCCTACCCCCCACTTCCCTTTTCTCTTAAAAAATTATTTTATTGTTATGCAATCCCCTACCTGAGTCCATTTTATAGTCCCCTCCCTGAGTCCATTTTACTATGCAGCTCCTTTTCTGGACTCTTGTTATGTAAATAATTCCTAATCATATAGTCATTTTATCCTAGCCATTTTTTAATGATATTCAGCAGTATTTTGCTGAAATAATAAATCTTGTGCTAGGAAGCCTTGTGTTTGGAAGTATTTCCCCTTCTAAACACAAAGATAGCAATTCAATCTTCTAGCAGTGACAAAGCCAGGGTCCCCTTTGCTTGGGGAAATGAAATCTCATAGTTACAATAGCTTGGTTATGTGTATTCTTTCTTTCATAAATTTGTCCAGGATGTATTAAGTATGCTTACCGTAATTTTTAAAATGAGCTTCTCATTTAAAATACAGCCTGTTGGTAGAAAGAATGCAGAACCATTGACACTACTAAAGATGGTGAGTGAGGTTTCAAAGTATTTTGAATAAGCAAGATGAAGTTCTTCCTTGATAAGGTGATGGGGATTCAGTGGTAGGATTCTTGCCTATCAGCATAGCTTCAAGAAAAAAGCCTAGCAAAAGAATCACAAGAACACACCAACGAAAACACTAGGATCACATGATCTGATCTATAGGCCCTCAGTAACTAACTTGACGGCAGCTAACAACAGCAGGTTGTTCCTTCTTAAAACTTTCCTGTTTAGTTCAAGAAGCAATCACACTAAATGGTGTGGGAAGCCAAATTTCCTACCAAATATTATATGATAAACCATATATTTACTCAGGAATTGAAGGAATCACAATCAGAAAATTATAAGTTAGAATTTCCCTTGTGACAGATCATAGGAAATGAACTGTTTCCTGCAGACAAGAGACAGCTAGGAGGATCTCCCTGCAGAGGGAGTTGTGAAATACTTCCTTCCTGAACTAAGCATCAGATTGACAATAGAGAAAAATTTGTCTTCATTTACAAGAGAATTCTTTTTATGATTTGCTTCCCCTGATTCTCAGTAAATAAACAGAGAGGTGTGGCTTGTGGTGCTTCAGTTGATTCGAACTGCTGGGCCCCTGTTTTAGATGCTCTCTGTTTTATCTCATTCTTGGTGTTCTGTCTCATTATTAATTAATATACTTTAGCTTCGGTCTGCAACAAAACGAAACTGAGTGGCTGGCAAGGTTGGCAAAGAGAATGAGAATTTTTGTTGTATTTGTCTATTTAATACCTGTTAGTATCTCTCTCTCTCTCTCTCTCTCTCTCTCTCTCTCTCTCTCTCTCTTTCTTTCTCTCTTTCATTGAATGGCAAAAGCAGTTAAGCATCAGTCTACTAACTCAAAGGCCAATGGTGCTTTAGAAATAAGGCTTGGAAGTTTGCTTCCAAAAATTCATCACCTCATAAACCCTTGGAGCAATTCTCAGTTCTGTTCTACAGACAGAGTAGACATTAGATATCAGTGTCTATACAACAGCAACTAACAACATACGAGCCCTCCAAACTGACAGGCTTAATCCAATGTGGTTATTCACAATTAGTTATTGGTTAGATTCATTGGTTGGCCACAGGTAAAAAAGTGTGAGTCACTTCAGACGGGGAGGGTTGGGAGGGGAGAAAAGTGCAAACAAGGAATTAATTGAAATCCAAAGTCTCTGTAAATTTTTACTGAAATTAATAATAAATAAAAAAAGTGTGAGTCACTTCAGACGGGGAGGGTTGGGAGGGGAGAAAAGTGCAAACAAGGAATTAATTGAAATCCAAAGTCTCTGTAAATTTTTACTGAAATTAATAATAAATTAAAAAGTGAGTCACTTCTCCCAACTATCCACTGCAAATAATACAGTGACACCGCAATGTAATACATGTTATGTTCTACCCCAAATTCTACCATATGTACATTTTACTGGCATGCAGGCACAAAAGAATGTGCCCCATTTGTCTTATAACTGATTAAATTCCTTTCTCTTTAGCATTCCTGGCCCTGATGGGGTCAAAGTCTTCTGGATGACAGTGGGATATGTGGTAATGAGTATGTCCCTGGAAAGCCTCATTCACGGCATAAGCAACAGTTTTCTAGCAGCAGGATCCTGCCAATTTATAAGTGTAGGGTTTCTCAAACTCTCCTTTGCATCCGATTAATGTGCTCTGAAATGAATGCAGTTGTTGCAACCAACAATTAACAAAATGAAATGGAATGGAATTGGATGGAACAGGAAATAGAGGAATAAATTACATGAAGTGAGGATATGAAGTGCTTTCTCTGGAAACATATCCTTTCAATTTGTATGAATGGGAGTGTGTGTGCTCATTTAGGAAATAAAATGCATTTACTATGATGATCTACTGCAAATGAGAAATTCTGCACTAAGTGGACCTGGGCAAAGAATTTGATGGAGTCCTCAGGTCTAAGGCAATACTCTAATGGATGCAGGCTGATAGATTACCAAGGTTCTTTTAATCAAAACATGGAAGGGGAATTATTTATGAATAATTATATCTAACTCCACCTAAGTGAATATCATTCATTTCACCATTAAAAAAATCATCTCTAGAATCTTTCTTGCTAACCAGCCTATGTTCTAGAAATAACTGAAGGCTTTTAGTAGCTGGCCCTAGAAATTGTGCCTATGATTTAAATAGTAAGTACTGCCCTTGAGTGTGTGTTACTGATTAGGGTACCTAAAAAGTTTCCTAACTACTCCTAAAGTATAAATAAGATGATGAGGTATTCAGTATGTTAAAATATCTTAAAGTATACTGTAGACAAGATAAAAAATAATTTCATTTCACAAAATGGTGTTAATTTTCATGTACTTATTTAAAAAGTAATTTTCTGAAAAATTAAAAAGGACTGTGATCTCTTCTTCCTATCAAAATGAGGAATTGAATTAGAAGTTCAGAAGCCAGAGCTCTCCTCTCAGGCCTGCTCAGGAGTAAATTGATATTACACATAAATGATTATTCATGGGTATGCAAGTATCTGCATGAAACACATGTTCAAGCTTTTTCTTTTCTATCTCTTAAGGATGGCAGAAAGATTATAGAGAAAATAGGTGCTCACTAAAACAATTATTTTTAAAAAATATTTAGAGAATTCTGCAATCTGATGCAAAGCATAGGCTATTATTGTGGTTAATATGAAATGTAAAGAAATTCCAGTGAAATCTACTTCTGGAAACTAAGTTAGTTATAAACAAAATAGAGCATTATAAGGGTACAACTCTAACTGTTCAATCTTACCTTAAGCAGTGCTGTTAAGGTTCTTCTGTTCATCTGGGCAATTATCTAGTCCCTGGTTAGGATGTTGTTGTAAGGTGCTGTTGAATTGAGTATGACTCATGCTGTTGTTGTTGTTGTTAGGTGTCAGCAAGTCAAGTATGACTCATAGCAACCCTATGAACAACGGATCTGAACCTAGTCCTGTCCTGCACCATCCTCACACTTCCTGACACACAAGAGCCCATTGCAGCAGCCCCTGCTCCATTCACACAACAGCCTTCTGATCCAGATATTGGTTCCACATGAGCACAATCAAGTGCTCTGGGATTCCCATTCTTTTCAAAGCCAGCCACAATTTGTCATGATCCACACAAATGATTTTGCATAGTCAATAAAGCACAAATAGACATTCTTCTGATATTCCTTACTTTCAGCCAGTATCCATCTGTCATCAGCAATGAAACCCCTGCTACCATGGCCTCTTCTAAATCCTGCTTGAACTTCTGGCAATTCTCTATCTA
>NW_006403283.1:0-1529 GCF_000299155.1 Elephantulus edwardii
AAATATACATGCCAAAGATTGAATTATATTGTGCTTTCTCTTAAATATTACAAAAGATTTCTGAATTATGCAGAGGAAAATATGACAAAAGTTCAGTAATTTACCTTTACTATAATCCAAGAACATAATACTTTTCTTAAATACAGTAAAGCTCAGCTAAGGTTTTGTCTGGATGTTGTTGTTATTGTGTACCATAGAGTCAGAACCAACCCGTAGCTGGACCTCCAGTGGGTTTTCAGAGGCGGTTGAATTACACAAGAGGTAAATGCTCATCTTTCTCTGACGGAGAAGCTGATGTCCTTGAACCACATGACTTCAGGACTGTATTGCAGCTTCTTGCCATTAGGCCACTAGAGCTCCCTGTTTATTTTCTGAATAATTTGTGGATGATGATGAGAAATCTTATTAAAAAATCGAGAGGAGCATAAACAAACTTAATATTATTAGACTTTTTTCCTATAAATCCTTGTAATAAGAATATATTACTGGTATCTGGAGAGCATTTTTCACCTTGTGATAAGCTTTAAGTAATATAGGTATAGCTTGATTATTAACAAAATTTGATTTGAAAAGAGGAAAGTTTTTAATAATCGTCTGATTTTTATCTTTATTGCACATCACCTGAAATTATCTTTTCCTTGAGACTTTCAAATGTAATATATTCTTGCCATACTTAACATACTTTTAACATACATTTTAAAAAGTGAAAGAAATTCCAACTTCACTTCTGTAAATATGTGCCAGTCAAATTTTAGAGGATTCTATTCCTAATGTCTTTTTTAAACAATTTTTTACTTTATTACTTTGTGTGCGTGTGCTCTCAAATTTGATCTGACTGGTACAGGAGGAGATTGCCCCTCCTTCTCCAACAGAGCATCTAGTAGATTTGAACCACGTACCTCTGGGATTGCAGTGCAGCTTCTTGCCACTAGGCCACCAGAGCTCCCTCATTCTTAATAGTGCACTCCTTGGATACAAGGGTGGCAAAGCTTCATCTCACATACTTTGGGCATGTTACTAGGAAAGACTACTGCTTGGAGTAGGACATCTTTTTGGAAAGGTGGAGGGATAGTGAAGGAGACGAAGACTCTCAACTATGTGGGTGGACACAGTGACTATAACAATGGGCTGAAATGTATCAGAGATTGTTAGATTTGCACAGGGTTCACATCTGTTATTCTTAGGGTCAAACTTAATTGATGGAACCTAATAACATTCTTTCATAGTCTGAAAAGAGGTTCTCAATGGTAGGGCAGGACAGGAAAGAATTTCCAAATCTTTTACCTCATGAAGATAAAAAATAATAACCTGTAGCAGTATGACCACCTATAATTCATCAAGTTATACAGACGAAATCATTGCCATATATGTTGCTAATAACACTTTCTAGCTTTATTTATCCTGAAATCATAAATAGCAAATGTCTACCATCATAACATATTTTTAAAAATTCCAATTAAAATAAATAATTTAAAAATCTATAATAATTTATTCGTTGTTGTTGTTATGTGCCATTGAGTTACTTGCGA
>NW_006403283.1:1970-2491 GCF_000299155.1 Elephantulus edwardii
TGCTTTCTGCTAAGATCCATCTAACATTAGCTATCATATCCCTAGTAGCACGACCTCTTCTAAATCCAGCCTGCACATCTAGTGTATAATAGCAGGGAGCTCTGGTGGCCTACTGGCAAGAAGCTTTACTCCAATCCCAAAGGCATAGGGTTTGAAGCCACCAGCTGCTTCATGGGAGAAAGATGGGCAATCTCCTCCTGTGTGATTAAACTACCTCTGAAAACCCACGAGTGAGTCAGCAATGGGTTGGTTCTGACTAAATGGTACACAAAAATAACAATGTATAATATAATAATATTCTATATCATGATATGCTATGTTGTTGTTCTTATGTGCCGTCGAGTTGCTTGCGACACATAGCGACCCTATGTACAACAGCCCTAAACTCTGCTCTGTCCTGTGCCAATTTCACTGTGACACTCCTATCCCAATTATGCTAGTCACTGAATCAATCCACCTCATAGAGGGCCTTCCTCTCCTGCGCTGTCCCTCCACCCTCCCAAGCATGATGTCCCTCTCCA
>NW_006403283.1:2979-3507 GCF_000299155.1 Elephantulus edwardii
CTCTATGCTTTTGCCATTTGTTCTAATATTATGCTTAGAACAAAAAATAAATTCCAATAATTGTAGTTGTTGTTGTTATGTGCCGTCAAGTCACCTGTGACTACAGTGACCCTGTGTACAGCAGTTTTCTGAAGCCTGCTCTGTCCTGAGCCAATCTCACTGATTTTGACACACCAGCCCCCATTGCCCCAGTTCAATATTACCTATAATTCATATCACATGTGCAGATTTGATGCACTAGTCTGCTGCATATTTTTATGAATACCACCAAACTTGTTAACTTGTCTATAGACTTGCTGAGTTCTCTGTAACAGTGGACTTGAAAGTGACCATGATTATGACGATGGTGCAGAACAGGGCAGAAACTAGAGTTTTTCATAGGATTTCTATGAGACATAGTTCAGCAGCACCTAACAATAATAACATATGTAGAATACATATGAGCTTACACAAAAAAGGCAAACATCACTGAGTTGATTTTGACTCCAAATGATCCCCCAGTCAATTTCTATGCCTGTAAATCTTCAC
>NW_006403284.1:0-616 GCF_000299155.1 Elephantulus edwardii
TCAAGTTTGTTTTTCATCCATTGAAAACATTCAATCATCTTTTTTCTAAATTCTGCATCAGAAAGTTCCATCAAACTTTCTGGCTTCATGAAATCGATTGCTACTGTGTCATATTTTGGGGGAGATATCTTGTTTTGGGCTTGGGCGGTGAGTGAGGTACCCTGCTTCTTTCGAGACATAGAAGTGGAAGAGTTGTTGAAAACGAAGGTGTTAGTTGGTTCTGGGTTTGATGTCACTCCTTCTCTATAAAGATGTCCAGTACTTTCCTTTTGCTTAGGTTGATGGGACCAATGTGGTAGGGCGAAACAGCAGTTTGTAGTTTAAAGAAACTAAATCTTCAATATTGGACAACTTTTTCAAGTGCTGTTGAAATATGCTATAAATTTGGTCTATATTTTTTCGTTCTTTTGTGTGGTTTTTTGTTTTGTTTTTGTTTTTGTTGGGTTCCCCCCCTTTCATTAAGTCTTGGCCCGAGGGCTGAAGGCCCGAGAGCCCCAAAGATCAGAGCTGGCGCGGGGTGGGGGGTTCGGGAGCCGGGTTGGGGAGAGCAATGCGATACCTGAAGATGGGGGTTGTGGGTCAGAGCTGCAGGGGTGTGTCCCGATTCAAGTCCACT
>NW_006403284.1:3300-3977 GCF_000299155.1 Elephantulus edwardii
GGTGTGTCCCGATTCAAGTCCACTCCCACAGTCCACAGCGTCTGCGCACAGCACCTTGGCCAGTCCCAAAGTTTAGAGCTGGTGGGGCGGGGGTCGTGAGCCGGGTCGGGGGGGAGCAATGCGCTACCTGTAGATGGGGATCGTGGGTCAGAGCTGCAGGGGTGTTTCCAGATTCAAGTCCACTAGCACCATCCACTGCATCGGCGCACAGCACCTTGGCCAGTCAAAAAGTTCAGAACTGGCGGGGCGCGATCGAGAGCCGGGTCGGGGGGGAGCAATGCGATATCTGAAGATGATGGTCGTGGGTCACAGCTGCAGGGGTGTGTCCCGATTCAAGTCCACTCCCACCGTCCACTGTGTCTGCGCACGGCACCTTGGGCAGGCCCAAAGTTCAGAGCTGGTTGGGGGGTATGGTCGGGAGCCGGGTCGGGAGGAGCAATGCGTTATCTGAAGATGGGGTTTGTGGGTCAGAGCTGCAGGGGTGTGTCCCGATTCAACTCCACTTCACCGTCCTCTGCGTCTGTGAACGGCACCTTGGTCAGTCCCAAAGTTCAGAGCTGGCAGGGGGAGTCACGAGCCGTGTCGGGGGGGGAGCAATGCGATACCTGAAGTTGGGGGTCGTGGGTCAGAGCTAAAGGGGTGTGTCCCGATTCAAGTCCACTCCCACCGTCCACTGC
>NW_006403285.1:0-616 GCF_000299155.1 Elephantulus edwardii
CTATAAATCTAAAAGTTGAGCATTGAATAAGGATGACACAGAAACTTATGCCTTTGAATTGAGTTGTTGAAGAAGAGTACTGAATATCCCATGGGTTCCCAAAAGAAAAACAGATATGTCTTGGAAAAGATGCAGCCAGAGTGCTCCTAATTAGAGGCAAGAATAGAGAAGCTTGGTCTCACATACTTTGGGTATTATGTTAGGTGGGGTTATTTCTTATAAAGAGATAGCATGCCTGGAAAGGTGGAAGATCAGTAAAAGAGAGGAAGATCCTCAACCAAATGAATTGACACAGCAAGTATAGAAATGGCCTCAAGTATGTCAGAGATGATGAGGATGGCACAGGAGAGGGCAGGGTTCAGATCTGTTATTAAAAAGGTCTCTGAATCATAATCAACTCAATGGTATGTAACAACAATTCATTGAAAGATATCAATATCTGTGATACAGTGAATTAATATGGCTCTTTCATCCATAACCCCCCCATTTTGTGATGAAGTACTTAGTGTATTAAGGAGATAGGATATAGGTGACATACAAGCCTTGTCCTACTAGAGGCCTGTTGAAGCTTATGGAAACTCAATTCTTGCTTTATGAGGATGCTCACTTTCCTAGG
>NW_006403285.1:2771-3952 GCF_000299155.1 Elephantulus edwardii
TTCATCTCTTACTGCTGACATTATCTCCTGCATTTGGATTATATGGCAAGGCTCATTTCTGTCTTTCAGGCAGTGCCCATTTTCCCACTTCTTGGCAGGAAATGACATTTTTATGTATTTTGATCTTGCATGTGTGCCTTTTACTCCACGCCAAGATGTGTCAGTTCTCAATCATTAACTTTTCACTAGGTATTAACTTCAAAACTTCTGGCCTCAGTTTTCAGTGAAAACCATTGAACCCTATGTACAGATGCAGGACAAGCAGAGCATCTGCTGCTTCCTTGGTCCCATCAAAAATGAGTGTATTGTTCCACTTACGCACTGATCTCTATTTCTTTTCATTATGTCCAGAAATTTCACTATGTGAGTTTTGACAATGAAGAAACACTGGTAATTTTGTTTGTTCTGACAGTTTAAACTGTTTTTCAAAATACTTGAGTTGAATCTCTTTGGGACAAAACTGCAGTCAGTTGAAATCAAGTCCACATTCCCCTAATGCTGTAACTTTCCCCTTGTGGTTTTCAGGAAGATTTAGTAACTCCCTCGAGTAAATGTCAGGGTTGTTCTTTTCAAATTCACCACGTCTTTAGGATGACATCAAAGTGTATTGAAAACATATCATTTATTTGTGCCAAAGATGCAGGGCATCTTTACTGTCACGTAGACCTATAATTATAAACTTTTTAACACCAATCTGTACAGCTCTGTCTACTATAGCCTGTAAGTCATCTGGATGTTTTTAAACCCCTCTCTAAACTCCTCTGAATATGAAATTTGTCAAATTGATATTAATATTGATGAACTTAAATCTGCTCATGACTACAGCTCCAGCTCCTCCCTGGCAGAAGCATGAATATTTTTAAAAGGTATTTGCAATGAATGAACTATTCATTGTACAAAATTATATCATTCAATCCAGCCACGTTTCTGTCAACAAGATCTTATTATCTAACTATCAGATCTTCTCCGTTTCCAATTCTTGCATTCCAGCCAATAATTATTACGAGTGTATTTTGGTGGCATGTTTGATCAATTTCAGACAGCAAAAGCTGGTAGAAATCTTCAAATTTGTTCATCTTTTTCTTTAGCGATGGTGTGTTTATTTAAATAATAGTTATATTCACTGATCTTCCTTGTGTGTACATGGATAATATTTTCCTATTGCTAACAGCATTGTACTT
>NW_006403286.1:0-1153 GCF_000299155.1 Elephantulus edwardii
GCTTTTGCTCAATCTGGATCCTGCATTTGACCCATCATCTCTGATGACCTGGATTTGAGTCATGGACCTGCCTTACTTACTAAGCTTGGATTAATCAGCCTCCAAAGTTGCATGAGTCAGGACAGGCATCTCTTCTAAGGTCTGGCCCATGGACCTGGGACATACCAGCTTCTGTAAGCATATAGATGATTTCCTTGAGAGAATGGACAGTCTCCTCCCTTGTGATTAAAACATCTCTGAAAACTTGTTGGATGGTCAGCTATGGGTTGGTTCTGATGCGATGGCAAAGAACAACACATGCGTTTGATCGTCATTGGTCTAGAGAACCCAGCCCTAGTCAGGATGGTTTACTGAATCTAAGTCCATCGCTTTGGTTTCTAGAAAGTGCTATTTTAGCTCTGCCTTTAGAGCTATGTACTGCTCTAAAAGGCCTCTTAACTTGAACACTGTGGTCAGGTAGTGCTGGCTGGCGAAGATGTAAATAGGGACAAAACATTTGAAGTTATTTTTTTCTTTTTAAAAAAAAATTAAATTAATTGTAATGAACATTTACAGAGACTAGGGTTTCCAGTCATTCACTGTTGCACTTTTCTGCCCACCCACCCCCTCCCCCCCAATTCACTCTTCTCCTTGAAAAGTAAAAGAAAAACTCTTTCATTGTTATGCAATTCCTCCCCCAAAGTCCATTCCACTGTGCAGGCTTCATTCTGGACTCCTGTCATGACAATAATACCTAATCATATATCCCTTTTAAACAGTTCTCCCTCATCTGTTTCAATTTCATCATTCCTCCCTTCTTTTACTGTCTTCCCTCAACCCTGATGTCAGTCTCGTTTTACAACAGTGCCACTATGCAATATTTGTCCTTTTGTGACTGAGATATTTCCCTCAGCATAATGTCCTCCAGGGTCACTCATTTTGTATTATATTTCATGAGTTCCTTGTTTTTCAATGCTGCATAGAATTTCATTGTGTGAATATACCAGAGCTTCTCTTTCCATTCATTTGTTGATGGGCACTTGGGTTGTTTCCAGCTTTTTGCTATTGCGAACAAAGTAATAAACATGGGTGTGCATTTGAAGTGATTTTTAAAGAAAATGTCCGGTCTCACCATTCCTAAGTCAGACCAGGTTAATAAGAGGTACAGCTATAG
>NW_006403286.1:2843-3973 GCF_000299155.1 Elephantulus edwardii
CCCCCAAGCCCCATGTCAATTCTGCTTTATAACAGTGGCATTATGTAGTATTTGTCTTTTTCTGCCTGAAATAGTTTACTCATAATATGAGATATTCACAGCATAAGGTCCTCCATGTTACTCATTTTGTATAATATTTCATGTGTTCTTTGTTTTTCAGTGCTGCATAATATTCTATTGTGTGAATGAATATACCACAGTTTCTCTATCCATTCATTTGTTGATGGGCACTTGGGTTGTTTTCAACTCTTTGCTATTGTGAACAAAGCAGCAATAAACATTGGTGTGCATTGATGTATACTTTTTGAGAAGTACATATTGAACCTCATTCTCCATTTGTTTCTGAAATGGGATCTTCATGACTTCAGTTCTCTTCTCCCCTTTGTCTTCCAACCATTGGTGAACAGGAAGGGACTTCAATTTCATTGGATGACATGCACACTTACATGCAGCACCATAGAAAAAAGCACGTTCATCTCTTGAAATGCATGCCATTCTGATTTCTTTTACCTGGATGTCTCCATTATTTTTTCACTTTCTTCTTTTAGATTATTGTTAGTCGTAGTGTGTCACCAACTTGATTCTCACTTATGTTATTATGTTCCACCAAGTCAGCTATGACTCACAGCGATGTTATGAACAACAGACCTGAACCCTTCCCCATGCTGTGCCATCTTTATCATCTCTGATGTATTTGAGCTCATTGCTGAAGTTACTGTGTCAATCCATCTTGTTTAAGGTCTTCCTCTCCTTCATTGATCCTCTACCTTTCCAAGTATGATGTCCTTTTCCAAGGAATAGCCTCTTCTAACAACTTGCCCAAAATCTGTGAGATGGAGTTTCACCATTCCGGCCCCAATGGAGCACTCTGGATGTATTTTCACTAAGATATAACTCTTTGTTCTTTGACACTCCATGGGATACACAATGTTCTCCAACACCATAATGCAAAGTTATCAATTCTTCGTCTCTCATTCTTATTCATTATCCCATTTTCAGATGCATAGCAAATAATTGAAAAAACCACGGCTTCTTGGATCAGGTGCATCTTAGTTGTTAAACTGACATCATTACTCTTCATCACTTTAGAGAGGTCGTAGATTTCCCCCTTGACAAGGATATAGCTTTTG
>NW_006403287.1:0-524 GCF_000299155.1 Elephantulus edwardii
GAGAGAAAGATCCTGGATGAGATAGATTGACTCAGTGACTGGGATAATGGGGTAGGTGTGTCAGAGACAATGAGGTTGGCTCAAGATAGAGCAGGGTTCAAGGCTGTTGTACATAGGGTCACTATGAGTAGCAAGATACTTGACAACACATAGCAACAACAAGAACATGGAATCTCTATGTTCAGCTTTTTGAGGAAATGCTAAACTTCCTGCCAGACTGGTTGTACATTTTACAATCCCATCAACAGTTTATGAGAGTTCTATCTCTCCACACCCTCTTCAATATTTATTGCTTGCTGTCATGTTAAACTTTGCCACTGCTACTGGGGTGAAATGGTTTCTCATCATAGTTTTGGTTCTTTTCCCAATATTTGTGACCTATATTTAATTGTGATTTTAATGACAGTTTACAGAAAAATTGGATTTTCATTCATTCATTACTGAACATTTTCCTCTCCTTCTCTTCCATCACTCCCAGTTCTCTCTCTCTGTCTCTCTCCTTCCCTCCCCCTCCTTCCTTCCTT
>NW_006403287.1:3453-3993 GCF_000299155.1 Elephantulus edwardii
GTGCTCACCAAGTTGTGCCAAGAAATCTGGAGAACAACCCAACAGAGTGTGGAAATTATAGAACTATCTCATTGATTTCACATGCAAGCAAGATTCTACTGAAGATTATCCAAAAACGACTGGAACTGCAGGGAACTGCTGGAAGTCCTGTGTTTCATTGTTTATGCAAAGGCATTTGACTTTGTGGATCATAACAAACTGTGGCTGACTCTGAGAAGAATGGGAATCCCAGAACACTTGATCGAGCTAATACGAAACCTATACTTGGACCAAGAGGCAGTCATCAGAACAGAACAAGGAATTACTGCATGGTTCAAAATTGGGAAGAATGTACGCCATGGTTGTGTCCTGTCTCCATACCTTTTCAGCCTAAATGCAGAACAGATTATTCAGAAGGCTGGGCTTAATGAGGAGAAGTGTGGTGTCAGGACTGGTGGAAGATCTACCAACAATACTTCCTCTGACACATCCATCCCGATTATCCCAGTCACTGAATCAATCCACCTCATAGAGGGTCTTCCCCTCCTACGCCATCCCTCC
>NW_006403288.1:0-1210 GCF_000299155.1 Elephantulus edwardii
CGAAACTGAACGCCTGAACATACCCATTACAAAAGAAGAAATTGAAAAGGTACTAAAACAACTTCCAACCAAAAAAGTCCTGGACCAGACGGCTTTACAAGTGAATTTTATCAAACATTCACAGAAGAACTGTTACCAATCCTACATAAGCTATTTCAGAAAATAGAAAAAGATAGAATTCTCCCAGACTCATTCTATGAAGCAAAACCAAAACCAGGTAAAGATACCACCAAAATAGAAAACGATAGGCCAATATCTCTCATGAACATAGATGGAAAAATCCTTTAAAAAATCCTGGCCGGTAGAACCCAACGATACATTTAAAAAAAATCACCATGACCAATGAGATTCATAAGGGAAGCAAGGATGGTTCAACATAAGAAAAACAATCAATGTTATTCATCACATTAACAAAGCAAAGAACCAGAACCACATGATCCTATCAATTGATGCAGAAAAGGCTTTTGACAAAATCCAACACCCTTTCCTGATTAAAACGCTTATCAAAATAGGATTAGAGGGGAAATTTTTCAACATAGTAAATAATGCATACACAAACCCGAGAGTCAACATTGTTCTCAATGGAGAGAGGCTAAAGGCATTCCCTTTAAAAACAGGAACTAGGCAAGGATGCCCATTATCACCTCTCCTATTCAATATTGTTTTGGAAGTGTTGGCAGTAGCAATAAGACAAGAAAAGGAAAGAAGAGGAATCCAAATTGGCAAAGAGGAGGTAAAATTATCTCTGTACAGATGATATGAAAGTATACTTAGAAAACCCTAAAGGCTCAGCAAGAAAACTATTGTACACAGTGGACCAGTTCAGCAAAGAAAGAGGATACAAGATCAACATACAAAAATCAGTTGGATTACTCTACAGTGACAAAGAGAATACAGAGCTGGAGCTAAGAAAAACAATACCCTTCAAAATAGCTAATCACAAGACTAAATACCTGGGAGTAAATCTAACCAGAAGCACAAAGGATCTGTTCAAAGATAATTACAAAACGTTATTACAACACACAAAAAGAGACCTGGAGAAGTGAAAGAATATCCCTTGCTCATGGATAGGAAGACTCAATATTTTGAAAATGGCAATACTACCAAAGGCAATATACACGTCCAATGCAATCTCAATACAAATACCAATCCCATTCTTCAACGAGATGGAAAAGGTAATTTCCAGTTTCATATGGAATGGAAAGAAGCC
>NW_006403288.1:2853-3885 GCF_000299155.1 Elephantulus edwardii
GTGGGAGGAAGGGACATGGAAATTGTATACTAATGAAGGAATTTTTTTTTTTTCTCTCTCTTCGAGGGGGAAGCGAGCTGGGAAGGGAGAAAATTGCGGCAATGAATGAATGGAAATCCAAAACCTCTGTAAAAAAAAAATTATAAAAAAATAATATCTACTTTAACAATTAAAGTGTATGAGAGTCATCTGCAACCCTTACATGTCTATGTATTCCCCAGGGATTGCCAACGGTCTTTCCATAGCCATCTCTGTAAAACATATTTTATTGAGTGACCACATTTAGGATGACTTAAGCATCAAAATGTACGTTCCTGAAACACTGGCTTTCAAATTTATTTGTGCAAATTGGGTGCAATACTTCCTTTTGTTTTGCTGTATATATTTCATGCTATCCTATACCATTTCTTAGTTTGCATGTTTGTGCTTTTTCCTTTTTATCTTTCTTTTCAGCTTAGCTGTCAATTTTGTATCATTATAAAGTCATTGTTTGGATCTGTTTTTCTGAAGATGCTATATTTTTAGATTAGCTGCTAAAGGTGACCCAACAGAGTGTGGGAATTATCGAACAATATCACTGATATCACATGAAAGCAAGATTCTGCTGAAAATTATCCAAAAAACGTTTGGAACAATATGTCAACAGAGAACTGCCAGATGTGCAGGCTGGATTTAAAAGAGGTCACAGTACCAGGGATATTATAGTTAATGTAAGATGGATCTTGGCAGAAAGCAAAGAATACCAGAAGAATGTCTAACTGTGCTTCATTGACTATGCAAATACTTTTAACTGTGTGGATCACAACAAGCTGTGGCTGACTCTGAGAAGAATGGGAATCCCATAACATTTGATTGTGCTAATGCGAAACCTATACTTGGACCAAGAGGCAGTCGTCAGAACAGAGCAGGGAGACACTGGATGGTTCAAAATCAAGAAAGGGGTCCGTCAGATATGTATTTTGTCTCCGTAACTTTTCAATTTGTATGCAGAACAGATCATCCGAGACGCTGGGCTGTATAAGGAGGAATGTG
>NW_006403289.1:0-1032 GCF_000299155.1 Elephantulus edwardii
CTGAGACTTTAGGATTATCTACTATCAAATCATCTGCATAAAGAGATAATATTACCTCCTTTTTGCCCATTTGGATACCTCTTATTTCCTTTTCTTGTCTTATTGCTCTTTCTAAGACTCCCAGTACAATATTGAATAGGAGAGGTGATAGTGGGCATCCTTGCCTAGTTCCTGTTCTCAAAGGGAATACCTTTAATCTCTCTCCATTGAGAATAATGTTGGTTCTTGGGTTTGTATATATACTTTTTACTATGTTGAGGAAATTCCCCTCTGTTCCTATTTTGTTGAATGTTTTAATCAGGAAAGAGTGTTGAATTTTGTCAAAGACTTTTTCTGCATTAGTTGATAGGATTATGTAGTTCTTCTTCTTTGCATTGTTAATGTGATGAATTACATTGATTGTTTTTGTTATGTTGGACCATCCTTGCATACCTGTTATTAACTCATTTGGTTATGGTGAACTTTTGTAACGTACTGTCTGGTTTTATTGTCCAGGATTTTATTCAAGATTTTTGCGTTCATTTTCATAAGAGATACTGGCTTATAGTTTTCCATTTTGGACTCCATTTTGGGAGTCTAGGAGAATGCCACCTTTTTCTATTTCCTGAATTACTTTATGTAGAATTGGTGACAGTTCTTCTTTGGATTTTTTATAAAATTCACTTGTAAATCCATCAGGTCCAGGGCTTTTTTTATTTTGGGGAGGGAGTTGGAAGTTGTTTTATTACCTGTTCAGTTTCTTCTTTTGTAATAGGTATGTTCAAATGTTCTATTTTGGTCTGTGTCAGTTGGGTAGGTTGTGAGTTTCTAAGTGATTTTCTATTTCCTCTAGGTTTTCATATTTGTTTGAGTATTGTTGTTGTTGTTATGTGCCGTCGAGTCGCTTACGACTCATAGCCACCCTATGTACAACAGCCCTAAACCATGCTCTGTCCTGTGCCGATCTCATTGCCTCTGACAAACACATACCGAGTACCGCAGTCACTGAATCAATCCACCTCATAGAGGGTCTTCTCCTCCTGCACTGTCCCT
>NW_006403289.1:2487-3796 GCF_000299155.1 Elephantulus edwardii
CTCTTCAGTTCCTCGAGCTTAAGAAATGCTGAACGAGTTCAGCCCTTTTGATTTTCCAACTCTAGCTCCTCGCACATTAGTTATTAATAATATTACACTGTTAATCTTTTTATTTTAGTTAGTTCTGTTGTGACATTGAACCTTTCATCTTTTATTCAGAATATTTGTTCCTTTCCCTTTTATCTTTTCCTTTATTAGTTTTGCTAGTAATTTGTTGATTTTATTGAGCTTTTCAAAGAACCAAATCCTAGATATGTTGATGATTTCAATTGTTTTGTCTTTCATTTATTTCTGCCCTAATTTTTATAATTTCAGATTTTTTAGAGTGTTGGGTTTTCTTGCTGTTCTTTTTCAATTTGTTGGAGATGTTAGGTTAGAGAGTCAATTATCATATTTTCTTTTCTTTTGATATGTTTGCTTATTGCTGTAAATTGACCTCTAATTACTGCTTTGGCTGTTTTCCAAAGGTTTTGGTAATTTGTGTTTTCATTGTCATTTTTTTTTAAGAAACTTTAATTTCGTTTTTCACTGCTTCCATTATCCACTCATGTTCAAGCAAGGTGTTCTTTACCTTCCAAATGTATGGGATTTTCTTCTTTATTCTCTTCTTATTAGTTTCTAATTTTGTAGCATTGTAATCTGAGAAGATGCTTTGTATTATTTCCTTGTTTTATAATTTATTGATGTTTACCTTGTCTACTGAAGATCATCCAAAAACGACTGGAACAGCATATCATCTGTGAACTGCCAGAAGTCCAGGCTGGGTTTAGAGCGGGTCGTGGTACTAGGGAAATTGTACCTGATGTTAGATGGATCTGAAAGTAGGGAATACCAGAGGAATGTCTATCTGTGTTTCATTTACTATGCAAAGGCATTTGACTGTGTGGATCATACCAAACTGTGGCTGACTCTGAGAACAATGGGAATCCCAGAACACTTGATTATGCTAATGTAAAACCTATACTTGGACCAAGAGGCAGTTTTTAGAACAGAGCAATGAAACAATGCATGCTTTAAAATTGGTAATGGTGTACACCAGGGATGTGTCCTGTCTCCATACCTTTTCAGGCTGTATGCAGAACAGATTATACGGGAGGCTGGGCTTTATGAGAAAAAATGTGGGGTCAGGATTTTTGGAAGATCTATCAGTAATCTATCTCCAGCTTCATTCCTGTCACCAAGCCCATGTTTTCCAACTACTGATTCTTCTTCTTTGTTCCCAACTTTTGCATTCCAGTCACCCATTATTATCAATGCATCTTGATTGCATGTTCGATCAATCTCTGACTGTAGAAGTTGGTAGAAATCA
>NW_006403290.1:0-572 GCF_000299155.1 Elephantulus edwardii
TGAACAAAGACCAGATGAGTTGTGGGAGGATATCAAGAATATCATCCATGAAGAATGCAAAAGGTCATTACAAAGAAAGAAGAAAAGACCAAAGTGGATGTCAGAAGAGACTTGAATATTTCACTAGAGAACTGAGAAGCCAAGGCAAAGGGAAGAAATAAAGAAATTAAGGAGCTGAATTGAAGATTTCAAAGGACACCTCAGGAATGAGGAGGAATTGGCGTTGGAACATTTAAAGGGCAGTCAACTCTGAGTGAGAAATTAGGTCATTTGCAGAAAATCAGAAACTTAATGAATTTGTGAAAGCCAGACCAAATCTACAAGAAATTCAAAGGCAAGCTCTTCACACAGAATCACCAACATAAAGTGGGCGGACCATACTAATGAAAAACAATGGATAAGAAACAGTAAAATGACAGTGATAAAACCTGACATATCAATAACAGCATTTAATGTAAATGTATTAAGTTTACCAACTAAGAAAAAAAGTAGCAGCAGAGTGGTTAAAAACATAAAAATCGGGGAGCTCTGGTGGCCTAGTGGCAAGAAGCTGCAACTACAATCCCAGAGGT
>NW_006403290.1:3192-3756 GCF_000299155.1 Elephantulus edwardii
AATTTTTGCAGAAAAAGTCTTTGACAAAATCCAACACATTTTCCTGATTAAAACACTCAGTAAAATAGGAATAGAAGGAAATTTTCTTGACATAGTGAAAAGTATATACACAAAACCAAGACCCAGTATCATTCTCAATGGAGAAATACTGAAAGCATTCTTCTTGCAAACAGAAACCAGGCAAGAATGTCCATGTTCACCAGTCCTATTTCCAGAACACTTGATTGTACTCATGTGAAACCTATACTCAGACCAGGAGTCAGTCATCAGAACAGAGCAAGAAAAAAACTGCATGGTTCAAAATTAGGAGAGAAATATGTCAGAGATTCATCCGGATTTCATACCTTTTCAATTTGTATGTGGAATAGATTATCTGGGAAGCCGGACTGAGTGAAGAGAAGTATGGCATTAGGATTGGAGGAAGGCTCATCAACAACCAGTGTTATGCAGATAATACAACCATGCTTGCTAAAACTGAGGAAGACCTGAAGCATTTGCTGCAGAAGGTACAGGATTATAGTCTTCAATATGAATTGGAGCTTAAGATCAAGTAGACAAAGATTC
>NW_006403291.1:0-641 GCF_000299155.1 Elephantulus edwardii
CTCAATATCAGTACCAAGCTGGTGTGCAAGTTCAAGCTGAACTTGAAGAAAATTAAAGCAAGTCTACAATTTATAAATTATCTCAAAAATGGATTTGAGGCATTGAACACTAAGGATCAAATACCAGATGAGTTGTAGGAAGACATTAACAATATCATTCATGAAGCTAGAAACAGGTCACTTGACAAAGAAAAAGGGTAAAGAAAAGATTAAAATGGATGTCAGAAGAGACACAGAAATTTGCAGTAGAGCATGGAGAAGCCAAAACAAAAGGAAGAGATATTGAAGTTAAAGAAATAAGCAGAATATTTCAAAATGTAGCTCAAAAAGACAAAATATTATAGTTGAATGTGCAAAGAGCTAGAGTTAGAGAATAAAAATGGAAGAAGTTATTTGACATTTCTCAAATTGAAAGAACTTAAAGAACAAATTAAAGTCTTGAGTTGCAATACTGAAAGATGCTATGGGAAAAGCCTTGAACCATCCAAGCATCATACAAAATAGTTGAGAAAATATATAGAGTCCACATACAAAAAAGCAGTAGTCAACAATGAAACATTTCAGGAAGTATCATGTAATAAAGAGCCAATGGTGATAAAGTAAGAAGTGCAAAGTGCATTAAAAGGCATTGGGAAAAAAAA
>NW_006403291.1:2871-3954 GCF_000299155.1 Elephantulus edwardii
TCCAAATGCATTCTATTTGAATCCACCAGGTGCTCCTCAAGAGGAAGATGGGCAATCTCCTCTTGTGCATTTTACCTCTGAAAATCTGCCAGGGAGTCAGCTACATGTTGATGCCCACTCCACAGCACACAAGATCCACTCTACGGGGAAAAGGAATGGCAATCTGCTTCTATAAAGACAGCCTTCTAGAAAAATCAAATAGGGCACTTCCACTTTGCTTGAGAGTAGACATACCAGGATCATCTTGCACAGCTGAGGTGTCTTTGTAACTGTAGCTTCATTCTACCCCCATTCTAAAGGAAAAAAAAATCAGCATAAAAGTGTGGAGCTTTTGAAAAGGAGGCTACTATTGTCTAAAATTGTGAGTTTGTTGCCTAAGGCAGTTTCAGGTGGCCAGTTTGGAGATTTCTTTATCCTCCATCTACTATGTAGACTGTGATCAAAGCAGAGTAGCTATTTAAAAACAATGAGTTCAGCTTGTTCTCCTATCTTCTCTAAATGGTACCCAACAAAAACAGTCCTCCTTGAGAGCATAAATGCACAGATGCAAATCTGTGCTACTTTATTTGTCAATCAGGTACTTCCTGAGCATCAGCAATACAGAGGAACAAAAAAGGGTAAGGTAAAATTCAAAGTAAGAAAAGTCTTTTAATATTTTTATTGGTTTTCATATAATAATTGATTTTTATTATGTTTCATTCATATACATTGTTTCATACAATCATTTTCATTGTGTTTCATACAATCACATACATTCTAGTTTACCTTTTTTTTTTCTTAATTGGTTTGCTTACAACAATTATATACCAACTGTCCAACCGCAACCGAAAGGATTGAGAAATTATGGAACAAAATGGAATACTATGCAGCACTCAGGAGAAACAATTTTGAAATATACTACATAACTTGAGAGAGTCTAGAGAGCATTATGCTGAGTGAACTAACACAGTCTCATAAGGACAAATACTGCAAAGACCATTATTGTAAAAATATAAGGATAACTAGTAAAATATGTATGGGAACTTGTGGGGATGGGAGGGGTAAGGATAGGTAGGGGTGAAACCATAGGGCCGCACAGTTTGG
>NW_006403292.1:0-598 GCF_000299155.1 Elephantulus edwardii
TTCTTCTGACCTCAGGGTACATAAGGACATAGCTCATGTAGGCCATCAGTCTTTTAAAATTCTTTTTTTTTCTCTGATATTTCAATGACTTTTTAACCCTTTTTTAATTTTATCTTTATTATATTTTCTGTGTGTACTATCAAATCGGATTGACTGGTACAGGAGGAGATTGCCCCTCCTTCTCCAGCAGAGCATGGATTCGAACCACATGCTGCTGGCATTGCAGTGCAGCTTCTTGCCACTAGGCCACCAGAGCTCCTGATAACCTTCTTATTCTTGATCATAAGTTGTTGTGGTTATGTACCACCAAGCTGACTGTAACTCATAGTGATGCTATGAACAATAGCTCTGAACTCTGTCCTGTCCTGAGCCTATCTCATTGTCTTCAATACCTAACCCCATTACCCAGTCACTGTGTCAATCCATCCCACCCAAGAACTTCCTCTCTTGCACCATCGATCCTTTGAAATATGAAGTTCTTCCCTAAGGACTGGTCCCTCCTGGCAACATGCCCAATGTATATCAGCTGAAGTTTCAAAATCATTGCATCAAAGGAGAAACTTGGTTTCACTCTCTCCAGGACAATTTTGTTTATTCT
>NW_006403292.1:4708-5675 GCF_000299155.1 Elephantulus edwardii
CACAGACTGTTGATAGATCTTCTACCAATCCTTATACTCAAACAAATCATTTATTATAAGGGAGTGGGAAGGTAGGGAAGAAACTGATAAATGATGCTATTTTATATTAAAATATACAAAATGTGTGACCCTGGAGGACAATATACTGAGTGAAATAACTCAGTCACAAAAGGACAAGCACTGGATAGTGCCACTGTTGCAAAGCAGGACTGACATTGGAGTTGGGGGCGAAACTATGAGGAGACAAATAATATATACTGCACTGAAACAGATGAGGAGAATACTGTTTAGGAGGAATATATGATTAGATATTATTGTCATGACAAGAGTCAACACTTGATTGCACTCATGTGTAACCTTATACTTGGACCAGGAAGCAGTGGTCAGAACAGAGCAAGGAATCTCTACATGGTTCAAAATCAGTAACAGTGTAAGCCAGGAATGCATCCTATCTCCATACCTTTTCAGATAGTTCAGAAGGCTAGGTTTTACAAGGAAGAAAGTGGCATCAGGATCAGAAGAAAACTCATCAACAACCTGTGCTATTCAGATGACACATGCTTACTTGCAGAAGTGGAAGAGAGCCTGAAGCATTTGCTGCAGAAGGACAAGGAATGCACTCTTCAATATGGATTGAAGCTCAAAATCAAGAAAACAAAGATTCTCACCACTGGACCAATTGGTAGCACCAAGATAAATGAGGAAGACATTGAGATTATTAACAATTCAGCTTGCCTGGTTCCAAAATCAACACTCTTGACACCAGAAGTCAAGAAATTAAAAGATGGATTGCATTGGAAAAATCTTCTGTCAGGAACCTCACCAGAGTCCTAAAGAACAATTATATCAGTCTAGAAAGTGAGGTGCACTTGATCCAAGCCATGGTCTTCACAGTTACTCGCAATATGTCAGAGAGTTAGACAAAGATGAGCAGAAAAGAATTGATGTTTTTGAGTTTGGTGTTGGA
>NW_006403293.1:0-605 GCF_000299155.1 Elephantulus edwardii
TATATATAATTAGAGATTACCTTATATTAAAAGAACTCTGGTGGCATGCTTAGCTCCTAACCTCAAGGTGCTCAGTTCAAATCTACTGGCCACGCCAAGGGGGAAAGTTGTGCCAGTCTGATTCTATAAAGATTCTGTAAAGATTAACAGTTCTGCTCTGTCCTACTCAACCTAACAGAAGTTGGTTTTCATATGTTAATCCTCCCTTAACAATACACCAACATTATTCACAGGATTTTTGAGGCCTTTATTCAGAAGTGGATGGCCAGTCCTGCTTCCTGGTAGGTGAAGATGATGAAGGATAGAGCATGTTGTTCATAGAGTCACTAGGAGTCACATGGCTCAATGGCACCTAACAACTGTAACAATCCTCCATATAGAATGCCAGGTTTTACCACTGTGAGAAATAAGGTTGTATCTCAAGGGGCATACATGTGTGACCACCCCAAGTCTTCATATTGTGTCTCAAATCAAAAGATTATCTAACAAACTTTCTGTTTGCAAACTCTTTCTCTATGTGATACATATTATATTTGGGGTTGGGGGATGTGCGGGGGGGGGATTGTGTACCAATGAGGGAGTCTTTCTTTTGCTTTTTAAGGAGA
>NW_006403293.1:3724-4352 GCF_000299155.1 Elephantulus edwardii
TATTTCCTGAAATAGTCTATGTAGAATTGGTGACAATTCATCTTTGAATGTTTGATAAAATTCACTTGTAAACCCATCCGATCCAGGGCATTTTTTGGTTGGAAGTTGTTATATTACCTTTTCAATTTCTTCTTTTGTAATGGGTATGTTCAGATGTTCCATTTCAGTTTGTGTTTAGGTAGGTTGTATATTTCTAGGTATTTGTTCATTGCCTCTAGGTTTTCATATTTATTTGAGCATAATTTTTTATAATATTCTAATGTTAGCTTTTTTATTTTCAGTGGTTCTGTTGTGATGTTGCCTGACTCATCTCTTATTTGCATTATTTGTGTTTTCTTTCTTTTCCTTTGTGAGTCTTGCTAATCATTTGTTGATTTTATTGACCTTTTCAAAGAATCAACTCCTAGTTTTGTTGGTAGTTTCAATTGTTTTCGGTTTTCTATTTCATTTATTTATGCTCTAATTTTTATAATTTCAGTTTTTTTAGAGGGTGTCAGGTTTTCTTGCTGCTCTTTTTCAATTTGCCTAAGATATTGAGTTAGAGAGTCAATGGTCAATTTTTCTTGCCTTTTGATGTGTTTGCTTATTGCTATAAATTGACCTCTAATTATTGCTTTGGCTGTTTCCC
>NW_006403294.1:0-537 GCF_000299155.1 Elephantulus edwardii
GTATATTCACACAATGGAATAATATACTGCATTGAAAAACAAGGAGCTCATCAAATATTAAACAGAATGGGTGACCTTGGAGGACATTATGCTGAATGAAATATCTCAGTCGCAAAACTACAAATACGGCTTAGTGCCACTGTTGTAAAGCGGGACTGACGTTGGAGTTGGGGGAAAACAAAGAGGGGATAAATAACATATACTATATTGACACAGATAAGGGAGACAACCATTTAGGAGGAATATATGGTTGGGTTTTGTTGTCATGACAAGAGTCTAGAAAGAAAGCTGCATAGTGGAGTGGACTGGGGAGAGGAGATTGGGTAATAGTGAAAGAACTTTTTTTTTCTGGTCAAAGAGAAAAGAAAACTTGGGGAACAGGTTAGCAGAGGGGAAAGGGTGCAACAATTAATTAATGGAAATAAAAAAAAAATAACGTTGTTGTTGTTGTAATGTGCCGTCGAGTGGCTTGCGACTCATAGCTACCCTGTGTACAACAGCTCTAAACTCTGCCCTGTCCTGTGCCAATCGCACTGT
>NW_006403294.1:4057-4701 GCF_000299155.1 Elephantulus edwardii
CTCAAAGGCATCAATTCTCCTTCTATCCTCCTTGGTCATTGTCTAACTCTCTGATGCATAACAAGTGATAGCAAAAACCATGGCCTGTATCAGACACACCTTAGTCTCCAGAGAGATAACATTGCTCTTCAGTACTTTGGAGAGGTCCCTAACAGCAGACTTTTGCAATTATTTTATTATTTTATGATAAAATAATTATCATTATTTTAGCAAAGCAATTATTCTGCTTTTTAATACTGGTGGTGATGTCCTAGAGTCTGAAACATCCATTTACAACTAAGTCCACTAAAACAATTTGATTCCATTTCACAGATTACATAGTTTCAGAATTACATAGTTGCAGAATTACCAATTTCTCCTTCCTTTCTCTTATAAGTTTGCCATGCTTATGAATCAGCTTGACAACAGTGGGTTTGGTCCTCCTTTGTAAATTTATAATCATTCATTTCATTTAAACTAGGATCATCCAGTGTGTTGTTGCTGTTATTGGCTCATCTTTTATTTTTATTATTCATATGAAATAATACATAGCCTATTTGTGGCACTCTGGGGGCCTAGTTGCAAGAAGCTACACTGTGATCCTGAAGGTGAACTGTTCATATCCACCAGCTGGTCCACAGGAGAAGGATAGGCAGTCTCCTTCC
>NW_006403295.1:0-1084 GCF_000299155.1 Elephantulus edwardii
AAAAAAAAAATTGAGATTGTTAACAGCTTAATTTGCTTGGCTCCCCAATCAACAGTCTTGGTTCCAGCAGCCAGGAAAATCTTCTTCCAGACTTTCAAGTCCTGTTTGTAACCCTCGGACTCTTCCAGAGAGGCGACCTTGGCCTTCACCTCATTTATCTCCTTCTGGCTCTTTTGCACCTCAGTGAAGAAGGCGATGCTGTCGTTGATGGACTTGGCGAGCTTCATCAGTTGCTCCTCCAAGAACGAACGTCTTGCTCACGGCCATTCTTCACCACGCTGGATCGCATCCGAGAGGTCCTTGAGGATCTCGTTCTGCAGCTTCTGGAGAACTTCTCTGAAGCAGTTGATCGCTCTCCACCTGCTTCTTCACAGCTCTCTCCGCGAGATCCTACTTATGCTGAGAGCTCCTCAAGATAGACGTAAAAGTTCTGAGCGCGGCTTGTAGGGACTAGACCTTCTTCTGCTCGACGCCCAGCAAGGTCTGGTCTAGCTCTTCCCGCTGCTGGGAGAAGTCCTGGTGGCCGAGCCTCACCTGCTGCACGTCCTCCAGGACGTGGTGGAAACACCAGCCCGAGAAGGCGGCCGCCGCCAGCCGCGCGACGTAGAAGAGAAAGCTGAGCGCCCTGCGGAGCCTGCGCGCACAGGACGCCAAGGACGAGACAGCAGCCGCAGTGGCGCCCTTGCCGGGCGCTTGGTTCTGCGGATGGGGCCGCGGGTGCTGGCGCCGGCGGCTTCTTCGCCACGTCACCCCGCGGCCCGAAGGGTGGGCGCCCTTCTCCAGGGGCTCTGGGCGCCGTGGCCGCTCCTTGGAGTCCTTTTGTTTGGCCGAGAGCATAGCTGGTGCGGCGGTGGCCGCGGGCAGGGAGGCGAGCGAGCGGGACGCGCGGTGACCCCGGACACTTAGGGGCTCCGCGCGGGCAGGGAGGGTTGCATGCGGCGGCAGCTGACGCCAAGAAAGAGCGGCGGAGGAGCAACCGGGCCGCAGAATGGAGGAGGGGGCCGCCGCGCCCATCTGGCCTCCTCCTGGGGAAGGGCCTACCACGCACGCCAGGCCACAGGCCCCTCCTCCCGGCCGCCATGAC
>NW_006403295.1:2159-2751 GCF_000299155.1 Elephantulus edwardii
TTCTTCTCAGAGTCAGCCATAGTTTGTTATGATCTACACAGTCAAATGCCTTTGCATAGTCAATGAAACACAGATAGACATTCCTCTAGAAAAGGTGTGTGTCACAGTTGTATCCTTTCTCCATACCTATTCAATCTATATGTTGAGCAAATTATTAGAGAAGCTGGGCTCTATGGAGAATAATGTGGCATCAGGATCTGAAGAAGACTCATCAACCACCTGTGTTATGCAGCTGACACAACTTGCTTGCTAAAACTGAGGACTTAAAGTTCTTGCTGCAGAGGATCAAAGTCTACAGCATTCAATATGAATTGCATCTCAGTATTAATAAAACAAAATTCTCAACACTGGACCAATAGGCAATATCATGAAAGATGGAGAAAAGACTGAAGCTGTCCATTGACTTTAACTTAACTTGGATCAATAATCAGTTGTTGTTATGTGCCATTGAGTCGTTTGCGACTCATAGCAACCCTGTGTACAAGGGCCCTAAACGTCGTTCTATCCTGTGTCAACCTTGCTGTCTCAAACACATTCATTCCCACCGCTCCGCTCACAGAATCGATCCATCTCATAAAGTGTCTTCCTTTCC
>NW_006403296.1:0-612 GCF_000299155.1 Elephantulus edwardii
AGTTGATCTATGACATGCTTTTCTTTGAATATTTGTTTGACTTATTGGTTGATTTGTCAGGAAATAAGTTTCTTTTTATTATTTTCAATTAGATTGTTTATCATTAATTTGTGTCTCTATTTAAACACAAATTTGTGAAGAAATAAGGGAGATGGAAACAATGAATTTGTCCTTCACTTAAGACAGCTACTAAAAAAATAATTTTATCCCATCTTTCTCAATCTTCCCCTACCTCAATGCCAGTCCAGTTTTACAACAGTGGCACTATGCAATATTTGTCCTTTTGTGACTGAGATAGTTCACTCAGCATAATGTCCTCCAGGGTTACCCATTTTGTATAATATTTCATGATTTCCTTGTTTTTCAAAGCAGTGTAGTATTCCATTGTGTGAATATACCACAGCTTCTCTACCCATTCATTTGTTGATGGTTACTTAGTTTCCAACTCTTTACTATTGTGAACAAAGTCATGATAAACATGGGTGTGCATATATCTGCTTGGGTGGTGTTTATGGTTATTGCATTGGAATAGATGAGGTAGAGAACTATTTAAAAAGGGTATATTATTAGATATTATTGCCATGACAGGAGTCCAGAATGAAGGCTGCATAG
>NW_006403296.1:2922-4022 GCF_000299155.1 Elephantulus edwardii
CTACCAAACTGAATTACAGCCTTTTGACTTCCCCAGTAAACCTCATAATTGTGACTATGGTCCTGTGTGCTCTGCGAGCTGTTGTAACAGATTTTGAATCCAGAAGAGCAGTAAGATTGGTGTTGGAATTAGTGGAGAGAGGTGCAAGGGTGTTGGGGAAATGTCTGACCCCATGGGCATTGGTTTTGTGTTATGGGTGTTGATGGGTGCAGCTCTGCTTGGTAGAATTAGTAGAGGTCAGATATGGCTATCCTCATGCCTCTCTTGCTCTTATTACAGCAAGTTTCAGATTTGTTATTTGTAGGATTACTATGAGTTGTAGTCATCTTGAAGGTACCCAAGAACAATAACAACTGTATATAAGTATGCTGTAAATATAAAATAGTTTAATATTCATAATCACTGTACAAGAGAGGTAGACTTACATAAAATGTTCAAAATCTCATAGGCAGACATTCAGACAGCAAACAAACACATGAAGCAATGTTCAAAGTCCCTAGTTATCAAAGAAATGCAAATCAAAATAACTATAAGGTACCATCTCACCCCAGCAATAATAGCAAAGTTCAAGAGAGCAGCAAACAACAAATGCTGTCAAGGTTGTGAACAGATTGGAACCCTTATTCACTGCTTGTGGGAGTATGAAATGTTGTAACCACTACCGAGCTTGGTATGGTGCTTTCTTTAAAAGTTGGAAATAGAAATAAAATTTGACCCAACAGATCCACTACTGGGAATATACCTCAAAGAAACCAGAGCCACAAGTCAAACAGATATAAGCACATGCATGTTTACTGCTGTATTATTCATAGCAGCAAATAAAGGGAAGCAACCCAAGTACCCATCAACAAAAGAATGGATAGGGAAAAATCTATAGTACATTTTTACAATTAAATACTGTGCGGCACTGAAAAAAATGGACTTGTAAAACATTACACAACATGGATGACCCTGGCAGACATTATGCTGAGTGGAAATATCCCATCACAAAAGGACAGATACTGCATAACAACATTGTTATAAAGCAACACTGACATGGGAGTTTGGGGGGGAAATGGAAAAAGAGTGACTACATAATGAAACTGCACTGGAACAGGTGA
>NW_006403297.1:0-636 GCF_000299155.1 Elephantulus edwardii
AATTTTTCCAGATGGCCTTATTTTCATTTTTTGAGATGACCTTTTAAAAAAACATGTTAAGATAATCATAGGACTTTATTTGACTATTTGATTATTAGTTATTGTTTACCTAATATAACATTATTTCATAAATCTCATTGACTAAAATCAAACTAAGATGATATTGAAGTCTTTAGTAACTTTCATTTTCATCGGACTTTGAATAAAAGGAACTTAGCACTGTAGTTTGTTAGGCGTTAATGCTGCTAACCCAAAGCCTGATTCAAATCGAGCTGCTGTTTTGCAAAATAAAGATGGCCAGTTTCCTCTTGTAAAAATTTAGCCATTAAGAAGCTTGATGGAGTGTCAAAATGAGTTGGTACTGACTTGGCCATAGCAGGGTTGGCTAGCTTTTAACTTGAAGGATAGACTGCTTTGTATTCTGTAGTAACTGATATACAGCCTTGTGAGACAACTGCATTTTTGTTACTTAGTTCTGCTTATTGTTGAGAAATACCCCATAAAATTAGCCACCTAAAAGAACAGTGAATGTTCAGTATAGATTGTGAGTCCAGTGGTTTAGTTGTTTAGATAAATTTAATCCCTGAAAAACAGATTGATAAGTGATTAAATAACGGACAAAAGAGAAAAGGAAAT
>NW_006403297.1:1121-2467 GCF_000299155.1 Elephantulus edwardii
TCAGATCAGATCTGACTGGTACAGGAGGAGATTGCCCCTCCTTCTCCAATCAATCTCTTTTATAACAATGGCATTATGTATTATTTGTCCTTTTGTGACTGAGATATTTCACTCAGCATAATATCCTCCAGGGTCACCCATTTTGTATAATATTCATGAGTTCTTTGTTTTTAAGTGCAGCATAATATTCCATTGTGTGAAATAGTCCACAGCTTTTCTATCCATTTGTTTGTTGATGGGCACTTGGGCTGTTTCCAACTCTTTTCTATTGTGAATAAAGCTGCACTATACTTAGGTATGCATATATCTAATTGGGTGGCAGTTCTGGTTTCTTTATGGTATATTCCCAGTAGTGGAATTGCTGGGTCAAATGGTATTTATATTTGCAACTTTTTGAGAAAGTGCCATACTGCCTTCCATAGTGGTTGCACCATTTTACACTCACACCAGCGGTGAATAAAGGTTCCAGTTTCTGCACAACCTTGCCAGCATTTGTTGATTGCTGCTCTGTTGATTTGTGCTATTCTTACTGGGGTGAGAGGATATCTCATAGTTGTTTTGATTTACATCTCTGATTTTGAACATTTCTTCATGTGTTTGTTCACCATCTGAATGTCTTCCTTGGTGAAGTGTGTCTGTTCATATCCTGTGCCTATTTTGAAATTGGGTTGTTTACCTTTATCGTGTTGTGGCATTCAAATATTCTACAATTCTAGATATAAGTCCCTTATCAGACACGTAATTACCAAATATTTTTTCCCAGTCTGTGGCTTCCTTTTATACCCTGTTGGAGAAGTTTTTGAATGTGCATAGGGATTTAATTTTTAGAAGATCCTGTTTATCCATTTTATCCTCTTCTGGTTATAGGTTTCACAGGATGCTTAGAAGTCTTAGAGGGAGCAATAAGACAACAGAAGGAAATAGGAGGTATCCAAATTGGCAAAGAGGAGGTAAAATTTTCTCTATATGCAGATGATATGATAGTACACTCAGAAAACCCTGAAGACTCAGCAAGAAAACTACTGGACATAGTTGACCAATTCAGCAAAGTGGCAAGATACAAGATCAACATAAAAAAATAAATTGGATTTCTCTATAGTGACAAAGATAATATAGAACTGCAGTTAAGAAAAAAAAAATACCCATCACAATAGCAAATTAAAATTTTAAATACTAGAGAGTAAATCTAACTAGAAATACAAAGGATCTGTTCAAAGAAAATTACAAAACATTATCACAAGAAACAAAAAGAGACCTGGAGAAATATACCTTGTTCATGGATAGGAAGACTTAATATTGTGAAAATGGCAATACTACCACAGGCAATTTACATGTTCAATGCAATC
>NW_006403297.1:3243-3843 GCF_000299155.1 Elephantulus edwardii
TCCAGTCAGTTGGCCAAGTGGTTGTTCTCCAGATTTCTTAACCCAACTTGGTGAGCAAGTCCAGGGCAGCATCTGTTAGCTGAAATATGTCAATTGGTATACCATCTATTCCTGGGGTCTTATTTTTTGCCATTTCCTTCAAAGCAGCCTATATGCAGAACAGATTATCTGGGAGGCTGGGCTCTATGAGGAGAAATGTGGGGTGATGATTGGTGGAAGAACTATCAACAATCTGCATTATACAGATGACACAACCCTGCTTGCTGAAACTGAGGAGGACCTGGAACTCTTGCTGCAGAGGGTCAAGGTCTGCAGCCTCCAATATAGATTGAGGCTCAACGTCAAGAAGAAATATTCTCACCACTGGGCCGCCAATTGGCAGCATCAGGAGGGATGGTGAAGACATTGAGATTCTTCACAGCTTTAGTTTGCTTGGCTCCACAGTCAACACTCTTGGCACCAGTAGCCAGGAAATTAAAAGGCATATTGCCATGGGAAAGTCTGTTGTTAGGGACCTCTCCAAAGTACTGAAGAGCAGTAGTGTCTCTCTGGAGACTAAGGTGTGTCTGATACAGGCCATGGTCTTTGCAATCACTTGTT
>NW_006403298.1:0-1125 GCF_000299155.1 Elephantulus edwardii
ACATACTTTGGGCATGTTGTAAGGAGAGACTGGTCCTTGTAGAAGAACATCATGCTTGGGAGGGTGGAGGGACAGCGCAGGAGGGGAAGGCCCTCTATGAGGTGGATTGGTTCAGTGACTTGGGTAATCAGGATCGGAGTGTCAGAGACAGTGGGATTGGCACAGGACAGAGCAGAGTTTAGGGCTGTTGTACATAAGGTTGCTATGAGTCACAAGCGACTCAGTGGCACATAACAGCAACAATAATACAACTTCCAGCCAAGAAAAGTTCTGGACCAGATGGTTTTACAAGTGAATTTTATCAAACATTCAGAGAAGAACTGTCACCAATCCTATATAAACTATTTCAGAAAATAGAAAAAGATGAAATTCTCCCAGACTCACTTTATGAAGCAAACATATTCTTGATACCAATACCCACCAAAATAGAGAACTATAGGCCAATATCTCTCATGAACATTGAAGCAAAAATCCTGAATAAAATCTTGGCCAATAGAGTCCAACGATATATTAAAGAAAAATAATTCACCATGACTAAATGTGATTCATAACAGGTATGCAAGGATGGTTCAGCGTAAAAACTATCACATTAACAAAGCAAAGAACAAGAACCACATGATCCTATCAATTGATGCAGAAAAGGCCTTTGACAAAATCCAACACCATTTCCTGAGTAAAACACTCAACAAAATAGGATTAGAGGGGAATTTCTTCAACATAGTAAAAAATATATACACAAACCTGAGAGCTAACATTGTTCTCAATGGAGAGAGATTAAAGGCATTCCCCTTGAGAACAGAAACTAGGAAAGGATGCCCACTGTCAACTCTCCTGTTGAATACTGGCAGTCTTAGCGATAGCAATAAGGCAAGAGAAGGAAATAAGAAGTATCCAAATTGGTAAAGAGGAGGTAAAATTATCTTTTTATGTAGATGCTATGATAGTATACTTAGAAAACCCTAAAGATTCAGCAAGAAAACTACTGGACATAGTTGACCAATTCAGCAAAGTGGCAGGATACAACATACAAAAACCAATTGGATTTTGCTACATTGACAAAGAAAATACAGAACTGGAGCTAAGAAAGACCATACTTCTCATAATAACTAATCAGAAGATTAAATA
>NW_006403298.1:3267-4116 GCF_000299155.1 Elephantulus edwardii
TAGTGAGAGAAGATCTTCACCCTGAAACCCACAGCGTCCCTTTTCAGCAGGAAGTAGCTAAGAGAATACGCCATCCCCTTTTCGTTATGAAACAGGGTGAAGTCTCAGGGAGGTGTGATAGGGAATGGCAAAGGACACACTGACAAAGGAGATTAATCAGAACTGGCTTTGACAAGCGCTGTGACAATTGAACAATTAAAACAGATATTCGGGGGGTGGGGGAAGAAGAACGAACTGGGGAGGAAGGTAGAGAAAACAGTGCAACAATGAATGAATGAAAACCCCAAATCTCATTAAAACTAATAAAATGTAATAATAATTTAAAAAAAAAGAGTAAACCTAACTAGAAGCACAAAGGACCTATTCACAGAAAATTACAAAACATTACTACAAGAAACAAAAAGAGATCTGGAGAAGTGGAAGAATATCCCTTGCTCATGGATAGGAAGACTCAATATTGTCAAAATAACAATACTACCAAAGGCAGTATGCATGTTCAATGCAATCCCAATACAAATAGCAATCCCATTCTTCAACGAGATGGAAAAGGCAGTCTTCAGTTTCATTTGGAATGGAAAGAGGCCCAGCATAAGCAAAGCAATTCTTAAAAAGAGAAACAAGGTAGGAGGCATCTCACTCCCTGATTTCAAATCCTACTACGCTGCCATGCTGGTCAAGACAGTGTGGTACTGGTACAATGGCAGACACATAGATCAATGGGAAAGACTTGAGAATCCAGAAATGAGCTCATCTACCTTTGACCAACTGATCTTTGACAAGGAGATGAAATCAGTAAGTGGGGAAACAACAGCCTTTTTAACAAATGATGTTGACAAAATTGGAAAACTA
>NW_006403299.1:0-813 GCF_000299155.1 Elephantulus edwardii
GCCCAGCCTCTCGGATAATCTGTTCTGCATACAGGTTGAAAAGGTATGGAGATAGGACATATCCCTGGCATACACCTTTCCCAATTTTGAACCATACAGTTTTTCCATTCTGACGACTGCCTCTTGGGAATTGTGGTTTAGTAATGATAAAAGTTCTACAGCATTCATTTGCGTCTTACTACATTTGTCATTAGATGTATATATTTTTTAATCTATTTATTTTACATTTCACTAACAAGTTGATGGTAAAACCTAAAGCAATAAATAAACTGGCCCTTGCCCACTTTCTATAAAACCTATACGTCTTTCCTATCCTTTATCAATCACATACTCTCAAAAGATACAAAAATATATCCATATTAATTTATAAAGATATTGGGTATTGTTGTACCAAGGAGCTGGACCTGACCCAATAGCCAGTTTTCAGAGGCAGTTAATCACATGGGAGGAGATTGCCCATCCTCCCATGGAGCAGTTTGTGACCTTGAACTGAGTGTCTTTGAAATTGTAAACCAGAGTCTTGTCACTAGACCATCAGAGTAGAATTTAAAAAAAAATATATATATGATAAATTATTATTGTCATGACAGGAGTCCAGAATGAAGGCTGCATAGTGGAGTGGACTTGCAGGGGAGGAATTGTATAACAATGAAAGAATTTTTCTTTTACTTTTCAAAATGAAGGCTGCATAGCAGAGTAGACTTGGGCAGAGGGATTGTATAATAATGAAATAATTTTTCTTTTACTTAAAAGAGAAGAGTGAACTGTTGGGGGGGGGAGGTTGGGCAGGGAGAAAAGTGCAACAATGAATGA
>NW_006403299.1:3643-4718 GCF_000299155.1 Elephantulus edwardii
CCACGCCTCTCCTCATAGAGTCCCGCCTCTCGGATAATCTGCTCTGCATACAGGTTGAAAAGGTTTAGAAAATTAAAAACATTAACGATAGGATTTTCTGAAATACCAAACAATCGGTGTTTTGCCCCCTAAGAGTTCTATGGATCCCTGGTCAAGCAGGTAGAATGTAAAAGCTTTCTTTGTAAGACAGAGTGGCTATCAAAAAGTCAGCCAGGAGGCCCCCTTAACTTTCACCTCTTTTTCTCGTACACCAATTTGCTTCTTCATCTTTGTGTTCTAAAAGAAACATGACACAGAAACAAATGTCCTGCTATTGTTTACATTTGTGGTTTACAGAGAGAGCAATCAGCAGATTTTCTGTAAGATCCATCTATCTGTCAGTGTGCTTTATTGGATACAGCTGCAACTGAATCAAAAAGGGGGAAAAGAAAGAAGTGAAAGTGACAAAGATGGTTATAAAAAAGAAAGAAAAAAAGGCATGAAATCTCTGGAGTGTAAGAGTGGACTCTACAGCTGTGAGCAATATTCCCTCTGTTTTTATAAAGTGTGAGCATGTGCCCGGGCCACATGAGAAACAAATTAGCAGGGTTAAGCATGAAAGAATAGGTTCTGATATTGTATTCAGATGGAATTCACGATAAAGTCTATCACACACATTTCATATTGTGCACAATAACAGCACTTTTCATATTGCCTGACATAGTAATTAGGTCAGTACCATAACACCCCCCACAGGAAAAGAAAATTAAGCTTGAGTCACTTCTTGTTCAAAGATCAAAGTCAAAACTCAACTTGTGGTTTAAGAAACCCTATAATCTGGCCTCAAATTTTCTCTGTAACCTACACCTCAACAAAATTGGATTCCATGCTAGTGCATTCCATGTCCTCTTTCCTCACTATGCTCAATCTTCCACTATCCTTCACTTTTTTAAGCCTCACTGTTGTTATTGTTGCTATTAGGTACCAGTGAGGTGATTATGACTCATAGCAACACTATGAACAATAGATCTGACCTCTACCTCAGTCCTATCCTGTACCATCACCATCATCACTGATACACTTGAGCCCTGCTGTT
>NW_006403300.1:0-695 GCF_000299155.1 Elephantulus edwardii
GGCGCAGGATAGAGCAGGGTTTAGGGCTGTTGTGCATAGGGTCGCTATGAGTCGGAAACGACTCGACGGCACATAACAACAACAACAACAAGGGAGTTTGTAAAAGCAAGACTAGCCTTACACACTGAGAGACGTCCTTCATACAGAGATGCCACAGAAAACAGGATGGACCAAAGTAACTAGCAACAATGCCGAAAAGAATAGAAAAATGATAGCAATAAAACCCTACCTCTTAATAATTACACTGAACATGAATGGATTAAATGCACCACTTAAAAGAAAAAGAGTATCAGATTGGATAAAAAGACAAAATCCATCAATATATTGTCTAGAAGAGACACACATCTGAAAAATGAAGATAAAGAAAGACTAAAAATAAAAGAATGGGGGAAAATATACCAAGCAAATGGCAACAACAACAAAAAAAAAAGCAGGGGTAGCAATACTAATCTCTGATAAAATAAATTTCAAAGCAAAAACCTCACAAAAGACAAAGAAGGTCACTCAAGGGTCAATAGAACAAGGGGATATAAAATATTGAATATCTATGCACCAAATGAAAGACCTGCAGTAATCAGAGGTCAATATATAGCAATAAGCAAATGTTGCGCGCCTTGCCTGTCCAGCAGGAATAAGGACACAACACACCAGCGGTTCCTTCTCACAGCGGTTTACTCAGGAGTTTTGTTACAGAG
>NW_006403300.1:2680-3901 GCF_000299155.1 Elephantulus edwardii
GCAGCTTGAACTTCTTCCTTCATCACCATAGGCTCTTGCTCATATGTTATTTCTTTAAATTCCTCTGTATCTGCCAATTCCTTTCTATATAATGACTCAGAGCAGAGATAAATGTAATAGAAAACCAAAAACCAATTGACACTATCAACAAAACTAGGAGCTGGTTCTTTGAAAAGGTCAATAAAATTGATAAACCATTAGCAAAACTCACAAAAGAGAAGAAAACACAAATAATCTGAATAAGAGATGAATTAGGCAATATCACAAAAGAACCAACTAAAATAAAAAACCTACCACTTTCATTCAGATATATGCACCAACAACCAGAGCCAATGAAGAGAAAAGAAAATATTTTTACCAACTTTTATAGACAGAGATTGATTGAACATGCAATCAAGATGCATTGAAAATAATGGGTGACTGGAATGCAAAAGTTGGGAACAGAGATGATTCAGTAGTTGGAAAACATGGATTTGGTGAAAGAAATGGAGCTGGAGAGAGAATGATTGCATTTTGCACAATCAATGACTTATTCATTGCAAATATTTTTAAGAGACATTATCACAGGTTATATAAATGGCTTTCACCTGATGGTATGCATAGGAATTACATCTGCAGAAAGAACCGCTAGAGAAACTCAGTATCAGCTAGGCCAGGGGCTGACTGTGGAACAGACCACCAACTACTCATACGCAAGTTCAAGCTGAAGTTGAGGAAAATTAAATCTAATCCAAGGGAACCAAAATATGACTTTGAGTCTATTCTACCTGAATTTCAGAACCATCTCAGGAACAGGTTTGAGGCCTTGAACCAGATGAGTTGTGGGAGGATATCAAGGGTATCAACCAGGAAGAGTGCAAACGGTCATTGCAAAGACAGAAGAGGAAAAGAAGACCAAAATGGATGTCAGAAGAGACTCTGAAAATTGTACTGGAGCATAGAGAAGCCAAAGTAGAAGGAAGAATTCAAGATACTAAAGAGTTGAATAAAAGATTTCGAAAGGCAGCACTGGATGAGAAAGTAAAATATTACAATGAAACGTGCAAGGAGTTGGAGTCGGAAAATCAAAAGGGCAGAACTCGCTCAGCATTTCTGAAGCTTAAGGAACTGAAGAACAAATTCAAACCTCGAGTTGCTATAATCAAGGATGCTTTCGGCAGAATATTAAATGATCCAGGAAGTAGTAAAAGAAGATGGAAAGAATATACTGAGTCACTGTAT
>NW_006403301.1:0-586 GCF_000299155.1 Elephantulus edwardii
AACCAGAGACAAAAAACTAAATGAGGGGCTTCCTCTCAGCCCCACACCAAGAGAGGAACTGGAGCCAAAAGTAAGCAGTTTAAATCCTGAGGCTCCTTCATTCACTATTCATACATTACCTAGAGCTACTCCTGGGAGTGCAGGACTGGATCTAGCAGCAGCAAACGATGTTATTCTCTCCTCTATGGATGGGGTTGTTCTTGTAGAAACCCAAATTTTAAGGACTTTACCAAAAAGTATTGTTGAGCTGATCCTGGGAAGAAGTTCCAACTATAAGTTAGGAATAGAGGTTATCCCGGGAGTAGTTGATGCAGATACTCAAGATACCATCAAAGTAATGGTAAAGGGAGAAAAAGATGCAATTATAATTAGAAAGGGACAAAGAATTGTTCAACTTCTGTTACTGCCTTTTCTGAATCTACCTAATACCACTTTGATGAAGGAAAGAGAGGGACAGTTTGGATCCTCTGAGATAATAGCCTGGACACAAGAAATTTCTGATGCTCGCCCCTTTCTGACATTAACACTCAATGGGAAGTCTATTAAAGGGCTTCTAGACACTGGAGCAGATAAAACTTGTGTGGCT
>NW_006403301.1:2825-3984 GCF_000299155.1 Elephantulus edwardii
TGTTATGTTCATGTGTGTATTGACACTTATTCTCATGCTATACATGCTACAGCCCGTTCAGGGGAGGCTGTTAAGGATGTTGTTCAACACCTTATTGCTTGTTTTACCCTTTTAGGCAAGCCAACTAGAATCAAGACAGATAATGGGCCCGCCTATGTTTCTACAGCCTTTAAACACTTCTGTGAACAATGGAATATTTCTCATGTTACTGGGATACCCTATAATCCTCAGGGACAAGCTATAATAGAAAGAGCTCATCAAGAATTGAAACTACAAATACATAGGTTACAAAAGGAGAACAAGTATTTCTCCCCTCATCATGTATTGACTCATGCCTTATTTTCTCTTAACCACGTTAATACTAATGATAAAGGACAAACTAGAATGTTTAGACATTGGGTTCCACAAGAGGAAAAACCAAAGCCACTAGTCCGATGGAAAGATCTCTTGACAGGACAGTGGCGAGGTCCAGATCCATTACTAATGTCAGGAAGAGGATATGCTTGTGTTTTTCCACAGGATGAAGACTCCCCCATCTGGATCCCTGATCGTCTCATCCGACCTTACAGTCAGAAGGAAACTGAAAAGAAAGCAACGAAAGAAAATGAAACTACTGCGGAAGAAGCTGCGCCGTTGCTCGATATCAGCACAGACCAGCATCAAATTTCCTACGATGGCTCAACTGAATAATCTCGCCGCAGGAGCAGTTAAAATACTTTCTGAGACTGGCAAGCCTGTTACTGCATTAAATATGTTTTTAGCTTGTTTCATTCTTCTCTCAGGAGTTTCGGTGCAAGGGGAATTGTATTGGGCTTACATTCCAAAACCCCAGCTTTTACATCCAGTTACTTGGCAGGAGCGGGCAAGTGTTAAAGTCATGACTAATGCTACGGAAATTTTAGGGGGATCTCCTACGTTTATGATCTCTGAGCACCAATCTTCCGTCATTAACTATGAGGGAAAGTCCGACTCCGCCCCCATTTGCTTTAATTTATCTGGCTCCTCAACTTCAGGCTGTTTACCAGCCTCATATCGGATCTTCGTGACCGATGCTCCTGAAACTATAGGGAAAAGACAACCTAAAGCAAAGAGGTTAGTGTGGGAATTGCAAATAAAAACTTTAGGGTGGTACAATCAGAATGAGACTGAGACAGCCACT
>NW_006403302.1:0-1251 GCF_000299155.1 Elephantulus edwardii
CAATTTCTTACCACTAAGCTACCACCACTCTCTCATATTACTATGCTGTTCTTGCTAGGTGTCATTGAGTCAAGTATGACTCCTAACGACCCCATGAACGATAGATCTGAATCCTGTCAGGTTCTGTTTCATTCTCATCATCTCTGAGTTAGTTGAGCTGATTGCTGTTGTCATTATGTCAGTCCATCTGGTTGAGAGTGTTCCTCTTTTTTGCTGATCCCCCACTTTTCGAGACATGATGTCTTTTTCCAATGAATAGCCTCTCTTAGCAAAGTATGTGAGACAAATTCTACCATCTTTGCCTCCAAGAAGCACTTTGGCTGTACTTTCTCCAAAACATATCTGTTTGTTCTTCTTTGGCAGGGCATGGGAAGTGCATATTAATATAGAGTGTGTTATTTCCACATTCTTTCAGAGACTAGGCTACTCTCTCTGAAAAGTAAATTGAACACATAAATTCTACAAATTTATTTCAATTTCTGCATGGGGAATTACCCTGGCAAAGCAAGGGTAAGTAAACACCTTAACATGAGTCACTTAGGGAGTGATAACACTTTAAATTAGCTTAACTTCTTTCTGGTTGATCTTTTCTGCCTTCTCCAGAAAGATTTTACTGGTGAAAGGAAGACATTCGGCAGCTGTTATATTCTGCACACATTTAATATATTTCCATTTTGAAGACTCTCAACTTTGTGTCTTTGAAATATCTCAACTTTCAATCACTAAATTGTGTCATTTTCATAAATATGAAAAAGGTAGATGCTGTTTTAACAGTTTATTAGAATATTTAAGACTGATATCTTTAAAAGCAAAGAAAGAACAAATCAATCATTTTTATAAAAAATGAGTACTCTAGAAAACAAAAGGGAGCAATTGAAATAATTAATGGGAACAGACTGTGAAGAACACAACTCATCAAAATGTAATTGCTGAACAATAAAATATCCCACTTAAAGTTTAAGTACTGGGAGTATTAAAATCAACTGGGTACTGAATGTAAAACTGTAGTTACATCGACCTTTTTTTAAAAGGGAAAAGTACAACTCCTTTCCTCTTGATCATTATTTAGAAATAAGCGTCCCAGTGAGCCAAAATCAGAAAGATAGTCTTCCAAACATTATTCAGAAATTAGACTGATCTGATCCCAGAGTTTTATTTTCATGAATATGAACACCCTTGCCTGAAAACTAACTCTTTTAGCAAAGTTTTTCTGCTCCTGAAATTATACATGTGTGCTCTCTCATATTATAT
>NW_006403302.1:2112-3913 GCF_000299155.1 Elephantulus edwardii
TTAAAATAAACATTAAAAATTTTAATGTAGAATTCATGATGTATGTTGTTGTTATGTGCCATCAGGTTGCTTGCAACTCATAGCAACCCTGTGTACAACAGCCCTAAACCCTGCTCTATCCCTTGCCAATCTTATTGTCTCCAACACACCTATCCCCATTACCCCAGTGATGGAAACAATCAAATTCATAAAGGGTCTTCCTTTTCTGCACTGTCCCTTCACCCTCCTAAGCATGATATCCCTCTCCAAGTACTGGTCACTCCTTTCAACATGTCAGACGAAGCTTCAGAATTCTTGCCTCCAAGAAGCAGGCTGGCTTTACCCTCTCCAGGATAAAATTGTTTGTTCTCCTAGCAGTCCATAGTATATTCAACACTCTTCTCCAGCATCAAAGCTCAAAGGCATCAACTCTCCTTCTATCATCCCTAGTCATTGTCCAGTTCTCTGATGTATAGCAACCAATGACAAAAACTATATCCTGTATTAGGTGCATCTTATGTCAGTCTCCAGACTGACATCATTGCTCCTCAGTACCTTGGAGAGGTCTCTGACAGGAGACTTTCTCAGTGTAATTTGTCTTTTAATTTCCTGGCTGATGGTACCAAGAGTGTTGATTTTGAGCCAAGCAGACTGAAGCTGTCAGCAATCTCAATCTCTTCACCATTCATCATGATGCTGCAGATCAGCCCAGTGGTGAGAATCTTTTTTTTCTTGATGTTGACCTTCAATACATATTGAAGGCTGCAATCCTCGATCCTCTGTAACAAGTGCTACAGGTCTTCCTCAGTTTCAGCAAGCAGGGCTGTGTCATCTTCATAACACAGATTCCACAACAATACTGAGGCCACACTTCTCCTCATAGAGTCTATCCTTTTTGGATAATCTGTTCTGCATATAGATTGAAAAGATAAGGAGATAGAACACATCCTTGACACACACCCTTCCCAATTTTAAACCATGCCGTATTTCCTTGCTCTGTTCTGACAACTGTCTCCTGGTCCAAATACAAGTTTCAAATAAGCACAATCAAGTGTTCTAGGATTCCCATTCTTCTCGAAGTCAGACACAGATTGTTGTGATCCACGCAGTCAAATGCTTTTGCATAGTCAATGAAACACAGATAGACATTCCTCTGATACTCTCTGCTTGCAGCTAAGATTCACCTGACATAAGCTATAATATCCCTAGTGCCATGGCCTGTTATAAATCCAGCCTGCACTTCAGTCAGTTTTCTGTTGATGTCCTATTTCAGTTGTTTTTGGATGATCTTCAACAGAATCTTGCTTGCATCAATGATATTGTTCTATGATCTCCACACTCTGTTGGATCACCTTTCTTTGGAATGTTCACAACTTTAGTTTGCATGGCTCTACGGTCAACACTCTTGGCACTAGCAGCCATGAAACAAAAAAAAACATATCTGCAGTTAGGGACCTCTCTAAAGTACTCAAGAGCAACGGTGTCTCTCTGGAGACTAAGGTCTGACTGATACAGGCCATGGTCTTTGCCACCACTTGTTATGCATCAGAGAGTTGGACAATGACTAGGGAAGATAGAAAGAAAATTGATGCCTTTGAGCTGTGGTGCTGGAGAATAGTATTGAATGTACCATGGACTGCCAAGAAAACAAACAGATTCAACCTGGAGAGGGTTAAACCAGGCTACTCCTTAGAGGCAAGGATTCTGGGACTTGGTCTGACATACTTTGGACATGTTGTAAGGAGAGACAGGTTCTTGGAGAGAGACATCATGCTTGGTAAGGTGGAGGAACAGCGCAGGAGGGGAAGACCCTCTATGAGGT
>NW_006403303.1:0-1144 GCF_000299155.1 Elephantulus edwardii
GTGGTCTGAGTAGCACTCAAGTTAGTAATTCTAAATAAATAAAATGTGGAGATTTCCTGAGTTTAAAGAAGACTGACTGGTTTAATGACAGAAGAGGGGCTTGTTTTTAGTTGCTATCAAGTGGACAAGGACCCACGGTGACCTTACGAATAACAGATCTGACCTTTGCCTTATCTGGTCTGGCCCTATCTTGAGCCCATTGTAATCATGGTGTAAAACCATTTTGTTGAGGGTCTTCCTTTCTTTCTCTGACCCTCCACCTTCCTATGCATGAAGTGCTTTTTTTAAAAAATATTTTAGAATTTTTTATTATTATTTTTTGTGCATGTACCATCAAATCAGATCTGACTGGTACAGGAGGAAATTGTCCCTCCTTCTCCAGCAGAGCATCTGGTAGATTTGAACCCTTGTAACTCTGGGATTGCAGTACAGCTTCTTGCCACTAGGCCACCAGAGCTCCCCTGCATGAAGTGGTTTTACAAGGACTAATACCCACCTCCCCCTCCCTGATAAACTGCCTGAAGTATGTAAGACAAATTTTAACTGTCTTTGCCTTTATGGAGGAACCCGGCTGCACTTCCATCCAAGACCACCTTGTTTGCTCTATTCTTCTGGATTCCTTAGGCGTTGACTTTGATTAGGCACTCAAGGAATATAAAGATTTAAGCTACAAATTCTCAAACATTCTCTGGTTAAAACACATCGGAGTTTGCCACTGTTATCAAAACTGTCAATGAATAATTTGCTATCTGTTTCTGTTTTCCTGATGTACCTTAAGCTATGTGAGACTTTCACAAACCATGGGTAGAATTACTTCTCTAATGAGGTGTGTGTCCCCTTCCACTCCCACAGCATATATAACTGCCTTTTTGTTGTCAAATAAACCACACACACAAAAATCAAAAGTCTTACTTATGCTCAAGAGTTTTAAAAAGGACACTTAACCATTTGGTAAAATCTTCTCTCTTTGGTCATGGTAATGTTTGCTCTAGCAGTTTCGTTTGGCCATCTGATATTTAAGCATCCTCTCCTTGTTGTTGTTATGTGCTGTTGAGTCGTTTGCGACTCATAGCGACCCTATGTACAACAGCCCTAAACCCTGCTCTATCCTGTGCCAATCGCATTGCCTCTGACACACCCATCC
>NW_006403303.1:3089-3775 GCF_000299155.1 Elephantulus edwardii
AAAAAAAAAATTCATGCTAAAGATGGGTGAAATAACGTTGCCTAATTCTGTAATCTAAAGGTAAATGTAACCATTTGCTTACTTGTCAACAAAATTTACCACTATATTTTTAAGTATATAAACTCTATCATTAAAAACCCAAGCCTATTAGTGTTGCTTGAATTTATTGTCATGCCTGTTGTGTCACTTCATCTTTTTTTTTTTTTACTTTTCTTAAAATTATTTATTTCAGTGAAAATTTTCAGAGACTTTGAATTTCCATTCATTCATTGTTGCAATTTTCTCCCCTAGTACACTACCCTCTTGGAAAAGTAAAAGAAAAATTCTTTCATTGTTTTACAACAATGTTTTGCAATCCCTCCCCCCAGGTGCACTCCACTATGCAACCTTTGCTCTGGACTCCTGTCATGACAATAATACCTAATCACATATTCCTTTTAAACAGTTTTCTCCCTCATCTGTTTCAATGCAGTATACATTATTGAACCCACCTTTCCCAGTCTCCTCCCATCCCTGAGGTCAGTCCTGTTTTACAGCAGTGGCACTATGCAGTATTTGTCTTTTTGTGACTGAGATACTTCACTCAGCATGATGTCCTCCAGGGTCACCCATTTTGAATAATATTGCATGAGTTCCTTGTTTTTCAATGCTGCGTAGTATTCCATTGTGTGAATATACCACAGCTT
>NW_006403304.1:0-1594 GCF_000299155.1 Elephantulus edwardii
GAATGGTGCAGCAATGAAGGAATGAAAACCCAAAATCCCTGTAAATGTTCATTAAAACTAATAAAATTTAATAAAATTTTAAAAAAGCAGGCTCTAGGGTCTCAGATCAAAGGGCCTATGAGCACAACTGATATGCTATACTGACTGAAGAGGTGTATCCTGTTTCCAACCTGAACGTGACCTATTAACTTCCCTAATAAACTTTATAATTGTGAGGGGACTTCTGAAAGAAAAATAATGCCCATCAAGAATCAATATATCCAGTAAGCATTGTTGTTGTCATTACTGTGTATCATTGAGTTAGAACTGACTGACCCATAGTTGGCCCTGCAGTATGTTTTCAGAGTCCGTAAGTCATACAGGAGATTGCCCATCCTTCTCCCATGGAGCAGCTAGTGGATTTGAGCCATGTACCTTTGCATTGGCAGCACAATTCCTTACCTTTAAACCACCAGAGCTTTCTATACATAGCAAAATCATCCCTCAAATAAGACAATGAAATTAGAACATTTCCAGATAAAGAGATACTAAGGGAATTTGTGAAAACGAGGCCAACTTTGCAAGAACTACTAAAGGAAGGTTTTTGAAAGGAAGTTCTTTAAACTGACAAGCAACAACCTGTAATTAACATACGTGATGACATTACTCAGAAACTGACCCATATACGGGGATACACCAAGTTTAATAAACGTATTAAACTAAAAATAGGAAATTAAAAGTATCAGTCCAGCAATGAGGACAACTACAAAAAAAGAGAATAAGAAGCATAATTACAGACCTTCTAAATGGAGAGGAAGGCAAGGAGATTCCAGGATAAAGTGAACTGTTTAAGATTCAGACAAATAGTAACTTCTATGGTAACCACCAAGAAAATTAACCAAGCTTCTCATCAAAATAGAAGAGACAAAAACCTAAAGAATTAAAAAAAAAAACAGCACACACACACACACACACTAAAACAACAGTAATGAAGGAAATTATAAGAAAGCTCATAAAATGAATACAGCACAGAAATGTAGATAAAACAAAGAAATCTGCAAACAAAGAGTATAGGCATAGTGTTGTCGTTGTTGTTATGTGCTGTCGAGTTGCTTGTGACTCATAGCAAACCTATGTATAACAGCTCTAAACTCTGCTCTGTCCTGTGCCAATCGCACTGCCTCTGACACACCCATCCCAATGGCCCCAGTCAGTGAATCAATCCACTTCCCAGAGGCCATTCTCCTCCTGCGCTGTCCCTCCTCCCTCCCAAGCATGATGTCCTTCTCCAAGGACTGGTCTCTCCTTACAACATGACCAAAGTATGTCAGACCAAGCCTCAGAATCCTTGCCTCCAAGGAGCAGCCCGGTTTCACCCTCTCCAGGATGAATCCGTTTTCTTACCCTCAACACTCTTCTCCAACACCAAAGCTCAAAAGCATCAATTCTCCTTCTGTCCTCCCTGGTCATTAACTAGCTCTCTGATGCATAACAAGTGATTGCAAAGACCATGGCGTGTGCACACCCATGTTTATTGCAGCTTTGTTCACAATAGCAAGGAGTTGGAAACAACCTAAGTGCCCATCAACAAATGAATGGATAGAGAAGCTGTGGT
>NW_006403304.1:3349-3906 GCF_000299155.1 Elephantulus edwardii
TCCTTATGAATCAGGATGAAATCTCTCTCAGGGAGGAGTGATAGGGAATGGCAAAGGACACACTGACAAAGGAGATTAATCAGAACTGGTTTTGATAAGCACTGCAGCAATGGGACAATTAAAACAAACTTTCAAGGAATATTCAACCTTAATCCTTCTGATCATATGGAGAATTTTGAAAGTATTTCTCTGAGTTTATTATGTTTAATTTGTTTGTGTATAAAGGATGCTCACCTAGATGATAACATAATTATGATAAAAACAAAAGGGGAGAAATATGGGAAGGCAATACTAAATATTTGTAATAAACTTAATGCTATTTAAATAAAAAAAAAAAGACCATGGCCTGTACCAGAAGCACCTTACTCTCCAGAGACACACTGTTGCTCTTCAGTATTTTAGAAAGGTCCTTAACAGCAGACTTTCCCATCAAAATACGTCTTTTAATTTTCTGGCTGCTGGTGCCAAGAGTGTTGATTGTGGAGCCAAGCTGACTAAAGCTGTGAACAATCTCAATCTCTTCACCATCCATCCTGATGCCACCAATTGGCTCAGTG
>NW_006403305.1:0-2113 GCF_000299155.1 Elephantulus edwardii
CATGATTTAACAAATCAATAATACTTTAGTGATATTTTAATAGGCAGGTACAGCATTAGTTACCATACAAGTAACTATGCAGATGCAAACAAAAAACACACAAAGAAAATTAAGGGGGAGTAGTTTCGACTTGCGAGGCTGAGTCCAATGGAAGTGGCTCGTAAACCTTTGCTTCCTTAGCTGGCAGTCTATCTCTGGGACAAGGTTCAGAGTCTGGAACAAACCTCAGTGTTCAGGTTACCTATGGAGCAAACCTAGAGAGAACAAACTTATGAGTTGCAAAGAAAACCAGTTTTAGAGGTATTATTTACTGGTATACTAGAGGAGATGGAGGAAGGTGGCTTAGATAAAGTTTCTCACACACAATTTCATGGACTTAATTTAAGCCTACTTCTGGTGTTGGTTTAATTCAGAGCAAGACCAAAGAAACCCCTGATTATACTAGAGATGGGTTTCCTGATAGGGTTCGGTTGTTAACTTTATTCCTATTGTCACTCTGAAGGCTATCAGTGACTTAAACTTGATCTTTATTTCTTCAAATTATTTCTTATGATCTTGCCAAGCACGGCCTAGGAAAGACTTCTAGGTTTTCATTGAAGCATTCCAGCAGAGTTTCAGGAAGAACTAATTTTTAGGTCTTTCTGAGACCTCACACAGTCACTGTTGCCTGGGGTCTTCACTGTGTGCTAGAGGAAGCCAACGGGATGACAGAAGTCACAAACAAACTAGACTGAACTTCCTCTCACTTTTGGTCCTCTTCAGATAAATCAGAAAATTGTCATCCTTCCCACTGGAAGGCAATTCTTCTAAAGAGGGCCCTCCCCAGAACTTAGAATAGACCTTCTTCTAGTGTCCTTGCTTTTTGTAAGAAATATTCCCCCTTGTCTCTATACGGTCTCCTTTTTCCTCTTGGGGGTTTTTTGGCGGGGTCCGATAGTCTTACTTTCAGTGATATTTCCAAAGATAGCATTATCTGGAGGTATCTGGTATTTCACAGTTGAAAGAGTCTGGCTTTCTGTGGGTCCAACATTTCACAGTTTGCAATAGATGGCTTCCTGCAGGACCAGAACTCGACAGTTTGCAAAGCCTGGGCTCCTGCAGCCACTTAGCACCACAGTTTCCAAGGCCACCCGCCTGTGTTCCTGACATATAACAGCTTATATGAGTGGGCCTTTTGCAGTGCCAGCACTCGATAGGCCTGGCCCCGTGAAGATCCAGTGCTCACAGTTTATAATAAGCCTGACTCAGTCCTGCTCTCTCACCATCACCACATGCCCTGGTGACCAGTTCCCTCCAGGCTTCAGACTCCAGCCCGATATGCTCTTGGTAGGAGGTGGAAGCTCATCCCTGGTCTTGCCAGGACCTTGACTCTGCACCCAGTCCAGACATCCTGTCCTAGGAGCAGCCGCTCCTGCTGGGCAGCAGGACTGGCTGGGCCTCTCTCCTCATTGCAGTGTACCTGGTGCCCCAAGATGCCACTTGGTGGGAGCTCAAGAATCCCCGTCTCATTCTCTCTCACTGGACAACTGGGTTGGGGATGTCCATCCAAGGGACTGAGGGAGTCTGGTGGATCCTTTGGAGGTCTGGCATTCTTGGTTGCTTAGTAACTCGGGTGTCATATTGACAATGCTGAGTTGAGTTTGTGCCAATGGCTCAGTACACACTTTGTAGTTTCCTCCTAATGTCAGGGATGCTCTGGGGAAACAAAAGTCAGGTTAATCATTCAGACTCTAGCAGAGTTTTCTGAGCCAAGATCCGCGTACTTACAGAAAGCTTGATGCAGCCTTTCAAAAACAGGAAAGTATTTCCATTTGGTTGCCGCAGGATGTCTTCGGTCATCTTCAGGTTTGGAGTTTCTTTTCTTCTTCTTGGCCTTAGAGACTGTGCTTTTTATGTTCCTTCTGCCATAGGCTTCTGCCATCTGAATACAAATTAGGCTTAGTGAAGCAATTGTTCTCAAATAATCTCCAAGAAGGCAAACTGCTACTATTCATCTCTTCTCTTCACCAGCCAGAAGCTGGGTTAAGAAAAGTTGAATCTGCTCACTTAGCAAAGAAAATAGTGATTATCATGTCTGTTATTTTAATCATCACCTTCATAGAATAAGAGTCTG
>NW_006403305.1:2463-3466 GCF_000299155.1 Elephantulus edwardii
GAGTCGCTTGCGACTCATAGCGACCCTATGTACAACAGCCCTAAACTCCTCTCTGTCCTGTGCCAATAGCACTGTCTCTGACACTCCCATCCCAATTATCTCAGTCACTGAATCAATCCATCTCATAGAGGGCCTTCCTCTCCTGCGCTGTCCCTCTACCATCCCAAGCACGATATCCCTCTCCAGGGACCAGTCCCTCCTCACAACATGTACAAAATATGTTAGACGGAGCCTCAGAATCTTTGCCTCCAAGGAGCCACCTGGTTTAACCCTTTCCAGGACAAATCTGTTTGTTTTCCTACCAGTACATGGTATTCTCAATACTCTTCTCCAGCACCACAGTTCAAAGGCATCAATTCTCCTTCTATCCTCCCTGGACATTGTCCAACTCTCTGATGCATAACACGTTTGCTTGGCTCCACAGTCAAAACTCTTGGCACCAGCAGCCAGGAAATTAAAAGGCACATTGCCATGGGAAAGTCTGCTGTTAGGGACCTCTCCAAAGTACTGAAGAGCAATGGTGTCTCTCTGGAGACTAAGGTGCATCTGATACAGGCCACGGTCTTCGAAATCACTTGTTATGGATCAGAGAGCTGGACAATGACCAGGGAGGATAGAAGGAGAATTGATGCCTTTGAGCTGTAGTGCTGGAGAAGAATATTGAGAGTACCATGGACTGATAGGAAAACAAAGAGATCAATTCTGGAAAGGGTTAAACCAGGTGGCTCCTTGGAGGCAAGGATTCTGAGGCTCCATCTAACAAACTTAGAAAATGTTGTAAAGAGAGACCAGTCCTTGGAGAAAGGGCATCATACTTGGGAGGGTTGAGGGACAGCGCAGGAGGGGAAGGCCCTCTGTGAGGTGGATTGATTCAGTGACTGGGGTAATCAGGATGGGAGTGTCAGAGACAGTGTGATTGGCCCAGGACAGAGCAGAGTTTAGGGCTGTTTTATATAGGGTCACTATAAGTCGCAAGCGACTCGACGGCCCATAACAACAACAT
>NW_006403305.1:3584-4126 GCF_000299155.1 Elephantulus edwardii
ACTGGCAAAAAGGATGTGAAGTTAAAGAAAGAAAAAAAATATCTAAGTGGCTTTTCCTCAGTTCTCCTGGAGTGACACTTAATTTAGGGGTTTTGCTATTAAGTGTCACTGGTGTATCAAAAAACCACTGGTTTGATTTGTGCACTATTTGAAAATTTATACCTTATTTCTTTTGCCTTGATTGAGTAAGTGCCTCTTGCATTCTACTTTTTATAGTACAGAATATTAAAGGCCAATATATACAGATTTTACTTAATTTCTTTGACATCTGGTGAAATATTCTTTGCAGAATAATCTAAGGTTCTGTACAAAGTCTACTTTTTTTTTTTTACTTTAATACAAGCAAGATTCTACTGAAGATTATCCGAAAACTATTAGAACAGCATATCACCAGAGAACTGCTGGAAGTCCAGGCTGGGTTTAGAAGGGGTCGTGGTACAAGAGATATTGTTGCTGATGTTAGATGGATATTGTTGCTGATGTTAGATGGATCTTAGCTGAAAGCAGAGAATACCAGAAGAATGTCTATCTGTGTTTCATTG
>NW_006403306.1:0-695 GCF_000299155.1 Elephantulus edwardii
GTAGCCCATCTTAGCAAATGCCTAAAGTAAAAACATGCCTAAACTATGTGAGATGAAGCTTCATCATCTTTGTCTACACAGATTTCCCTGGCTGCATTTTTTCCAGGACATATCTATTTGTATTTTTTAAATTATACTAGTTTATTTATAAAATTTGAATATTTTGTTTTACGGAACAAATTCTTTCAATTTCCCTCTCTCCACCATCAAATTGTACTACTCCATAATTAATCCCCTCTTCTACTGCACATGCTCATTGCTCTACTTCCACCCCCTCTTGGATCCTTATACTCATTCTACAATAATGATTTTATTCCATATTTGTCCTATGGGACTCAGTTAGTTCACTCACCATAATGTTTTCTAGTCCCTCCCAAGCTAGGTGATCATTGATGAAATCATTGCTCCTATGTCCTATGCAGTATTCCATTTTGTGAATGTACCATAATGTCTCAATCCATTCATTTGTGTTTGGTCATCTGGGCTGTTTTCATGTTCTTGCTTGATGAATAATGCTGCTATGAATACTGTTGTACAGGTCTCCATTTGTGCCTCAGTTCTCATTTTCTCAGGGTATATTCCAAGCAGTGGAATAGCTGAGTCATATGGAATTTCTGTGTTCAGCTTTTTGAAGAAGTGCCAAACTGCCTTTCAGAGTGGTTGTGCCATTTTACAATCCCACCAGCAATGTATAA
>NW_006403306.1:2550-4178 GCF_000299155.1 Elephantulus edwardii
AATAAGAGGTATCCAGATTGACAAAGAGGAGGTAAAATTATATACAGATAATATGATAGTACACTTAAAAAACCCTAAAGACTCAGGAAGTGAACTACTAGACATGGTCAATTCAGCAAAGTGGCAGGATACAGGATCAACATACAAAAATCAGTTGGATTTCTCTACAGTGACAAAGAGAATACAGAGCTGGAGCTAAGAAAAACAATACCCTTCACAGTAGCTAATCGCAAGATTAAATACTTGGGAGTAAATCTAACCAGAATTATAAAACATTACTACAAGAAAGAAAAAGAGACCTGGAGAAGTGGAAGAATATCCCTTGCTCTCATGGATAGGAAGTCTCAATATTGTGAAAATGACAATACTACCAAAGGCAGTTTACGCTCAATGCAATCCCAATACAAATATCAATTCCATTCTTCAACGAGATGGAAAAGGCAATCTCTAATTTCTTCGAGATGGAAAAGGCAATCTCTAATTTCATTTGGAGTGGAAAGAGGCCCTGAATAAACAAAGCTTTCCTTACAAAGAGAAACAAGGCAGGAGGCATCTCACTCCCTGATTTCAAATCCTACTAAACTGCCATGGTGGTCAAGACAGTGTGGTACTGGTACCACATGGATCAATGGAATAGAATTGAGAATCTAGAAACCAGTCCATCTACCCATGGTCTACTGATTTTTGACAGGGAGATGAAATCAGTTAAGTGGGGAAACGACAGCCTTTTTAACAAATGGTGCTGGCAAAATTGGAAAACTATCTGTAGAACCTCAAGCAAGATCCACATGTCACCAAATACACAAAAGCAACTCAAAGTGAATCATGGACCTAGGACTAAATCCAAGAACTATAAACTTCATTAAAGAAAAGTTTGGAAGAACTCTAGAAGTCCTAATCCACAACATAAACAGCCTTCCAAGCATCCTGAAAAATCTGCAACCAGAAGAGGATAAAATAGATGAATGGGACTTTCTAAGAATCAAATCCCTATGTACATCCAAAAACTTCTCCAACAGGGTAAGAAGGGAAGCCACAGACGGGAAAATATATTTGGTAATGACATGTCAGATAAGAGACTTATATATAGAATTTATAAAATACTCGAGCACCACAACAAAATAAATGTAAATAATGCAGTTGGAAAATGGGTACATGATATGAACAGACATTTCACCAAGGAAGACATTCAGATGGCAAACAAACACATGAAGGGATGTTCAAAATCCCTAGTGCTAAGAGAGATGTAAATCAAAACAACTATGAGATATCATCTTACCCCAGAAAGAATAGCAAAATCTTACCCCAGGAAGAATAGCAAAATTTAACAGAACAGCAAACGTCAAATGCTGTCGAGGTTTTGGAGAAACTGGAACCCTTACTCACTATTGGTGGGAGTGTAAAATGATGCAACCACTACGGAAGGCAGTATGGCGCTTTCTCAAAAAGTTGCAAATAGAAATACCATTTGACCCAGCAATTACACTACTGGGACTATACACTAAAGAAACCATAACCACCAACCAAGCTGGTAAATGCACACCCATGTTTATTGTGGCTTTGTCCACGGTCACAAAGATTTGGAAACACGTCAAGTGCCCATCAACAAATGAGTGGATAAAGATGCT
>NW_006403307.1:0-3816 GCF_000299155.1 Elephantulus edwardii
GTGCCGGGCACGAGGTGTTCACACGGTGTGTTCACGTGGGGAACACGGGGTGTTCACACGGGGTGCTCACGTGCCGATGATGGCGTGTTCACGCGCCGGGTAGGGGGTGTTCACGTGACGGTCACGGGGTGTTCACGTGCCGGGCACGGGGTGTTCACGTGCCGGGCACGGGGTGCATAAGTGCCGGGCAACGGGTGTTCACACGGGGTGTTCCCTTGCAGGGCACGGGGTGTTCACGTGCCGGGCACACGATGTTCACGTGCCGGGCATGGGCTACTCAAGTGCCAGGCAGGAGGTGTTCACGTGCCGGCCACGAGGTGTTCACACGTGGTATTCACGTGCCGGGGACGGAGTGTTCACGTGCAGGGCACCGGTTGTTCACGTGCCGGGCACGGGGTGCTCACTGCTCACGTGCCGGGCACTAGGTGCTCTCATGCCGGGAACGGGGTGCTAACGTGCCGGGCACGGGGTGCTCACGTGCTGGGTGCGCATTGCTCACGTGCCGGGCACTAGGTGTTCACGTGCCGGGCACTGGGTGCTGTGCCGGGCACGGGGTGCTCACGTGCCGCGCACGGGGTGCTCACGTGCCGGGCACGGGGTGCTCACGTGCCGGGCAGGGGGTGTTCACACGGGGTGCTCACGTGCCGGCCAGCGGGTGCTCACGTGCCGGGCACGGGGTGTTCCCGTGCCGGGCACGGGGTGTGCACGTCCCGGACAGGGGGTGTGCACGTTCCGGTCACGGGGTGTTCTCATGCCGGGCAGGGGGTGTTTACGTGCTGGTCACGAGGTGTTCCCGTGCCGGGCAGTGGTGTTCACGTACCGGTCACGGGGTGTTCGCGCACCGGGCAGGGGTTGTTCACGTGCCGGGCAGGGGTGTGCACGTGCCGGTCATGGGGTGGTCCCGTCCCGGGCACGGGGTGTGCACATGGTGGGCATGGAGTGTTCACGTGCCGGTCCTGGGGTGTTCACACGGGTTGTTCACGTGGGGAGATGGGGTCATCACGTGCCTTGCACGGAGTCTTCTCACAGGGTGTTCAAGTGCAGGGCACGGGGTTTTCACGTGCCGGGCACTGGTGTTCATAGGTGTGTTCATGTGCCAGGCAACGGGTGTTCACGTGCCGGGCAGGGGGTGTTCACGTGCCGGTCACAGGGTGTTCACTTCCCTGGCACGGGGTGTTCACACGGGGTGCTCACGTACCGGGCACGGGTTACTCACGTGCCGGGCACGGGTTGCTCACATGCCGAGCACGGGTTGCTCACGTGCGGGTCACGGCGTGTTCACGTACCGGGCACTGGGTGTTCACGGGCCGGGCACGGAGTGTTCACGTGCCGGGCACGGGGTGTTCAGGTTCCGGGCACCGGGTATTCATGTACCGAGCACGGGGTGTTCACGTACGGGGCACGTGTTGTTCACGTGCCGGCCACCGCGTGTTCACGTGCCGGACACCGTGTGTTCACGTGCCGGACACCGTGTGTTCACGTGCCGGGTACGGGGTGTTCACGTGCCAGCCACGGGGTGTTCACCTGCCGGGCACGGGGTGTTCACATGGGGTTTTCATGTGACGAGTACGGGGCGTTCACGTGCCAGGTACAGGGTGTTCATGTGCCGGGCATGGGGTGTTCACACGGGATGTTCACGTGCCCCGCACGGGGTGTTCACGTGCTGGGCACCGGGTGTTCACGTACCGGGCACGGGGTGTTCACGTGCTGGGCACCGGGTGTTCACGTACCGGGCACGGGGTGTTCACGTACCGGGCACGGGGTGTTCACGTGCCGGGCACGAGGTGTTCACCTGCGGGGCACCAGGTGTTCACATGGGTGTTCACGTGCTGGGCACGGGGTGTAAACGTGCCGGGCACCGGGTATTCACGTGGCGGGCACGGGGTATTCACGTGCTTGTCTCAGGGGGTTCACGTGCCAGGAACGCATTCATAGACGTCCATCAATTCTGATGCATATATAAATCTTAATGAATTAGGAGTATTAAAAAAACACATGATTATCTGTGTTTCTGAGCACTATACCGTGATTCTATATGAAGTTGATAAGAATATATTTCAGGGATCAGTCCACGTTCACGTTCCGGGCACGGGGTGCTCACGTGTCGGGCACTAGTTGCTCACGTTCCAGGCATGGGGTGCTCATGTGCCAGGCACCAGGTGTTCTCGTGCCGGGAACCGGGTGTTCACACGGGTGTTCACCTGCCGGGCACGGCGTGTTCACGTGTTGTGCACGGGGAGTTCACATGGGGTGTCCACCTGCCGGTCACGGGGTTCTCACGTGCCGGGCACTAGGTGCTCCTGTGCCAGGCACGGGATGCTCACGTGCCGGGCACGGGGTGCTCACATGTCGGGCAGGCGGTGGTCACGTGCCGGGCACGCGGTGCTCACGTGCCGGGCACGGGGTGTTCTCATGCCGGGCATGCTTTGCTCACATGCTGGGCACTAGGTGCTCCCGTGCCGGGTACGGGGTGCTCAGGTGCCGGGCACTAGGTGCTCACGTGACGGGCATGGAGTGCTTACGTGCCGGGCACTCGGTACTCAGGTGCCAGGCACCAGGTGTTCTCGTGCCGGGAACTGGATGTTCACACGGGTGTTCACGTGCCGGGCACGTGGTGTTCACGTGCTGAGCTCGGGGAGTTGACAAAGGGTGTCCACGTTCCGGGCACGGGGTGCTCACGTTCCGGGCACGGGCTGCTCAAGTCCCGGGCATGGGGTGTTCACGGGCCGGGCACGGGGTGGTCCCGTCCCGGGCACGGGGTGTGCACGTGCTGGTCATGGAGTGTTCACGTGCCGGTCACGTGGTGTTCACGTGCCGTGCCTGCGGTGTTCACATGGGGTGTTCACGTGGGGGGATGTGGTCATCACGTGCCTTGCACGGAGTCTTCTCACAGGGTGTTCAAGTGCAGGGCACTGGTGTTCATAGGTGTGTTCATGTGCCATGCAACGGGTGTTCACGTGCCGGGCAGGGTTGTGTTCACCTGCCGGTCACGGGGTGTTCTCGTGACTCGCACGGGGTGTGCACATGCCGGTCACGGGGTGTTCACTTTCCAGGCACGGGGTGTTAATACGGGGTACTCAGGTGCCGGGCAAGGGTTGCTCACGTGCCGGGCACGGGTTGCTCACGTGCCGAGCAGGGGTTGCTCACATACCGGTCACGGGGTGTTCACTTGCCGGGCACGGGGTGTTAACACGGGGTACTCAGGTGCCGGGCAAGGGTTGCTCACGTGCCGAGCACGGTTTGCTCACGTACCGGTCACGGGGTGTTCACGTACCGGGCATGCGGTGTTCACGGGCCGGGCACTGAGTGATCACGTTCCGGGCACGGGGTGTTCACGTATGGGGCACGGAGTGTTCACGTGCCGGGCACCGAGTGTTCACGTGCTGGGCACCGGGTGTTCACGTGGCGGGCACGGGGTACTCACGTGCTGGGCTCAGGGGGTTCACGTGCCAGGAACGCATTCATACACGTCCATCAACTCTGATGCATATATAAATCTTAATGAATTAGGAGTATAAAAAAACCACATGATTATCTGTGTTCCTGAGCACTATACCGTGATTCTATATAAAGTTGATAAGAATATATTTCAGGGGTCAATCCACGTTCACGTTCCGGACACGGGGTGCTCACGTGCCGGGCACTTGTTGCTCACGTGCCGGGCACGGGGTGTTCACGTGCTGGTCATCGGGTGTTCACTTGGCAGACACCGGTTGTTCAAGTTCCCGGCACGGGGAGTTCAGGTGCCGGGCACCGGGTATTCACGTGCCTGGCACCGGGCGTTCAGACGGGTGTTCACGTGCTGGGCACATGGTG
>NW_006403308.1:0-2485 GCF_000299155.1 Elephantulus edwardii
GAACAAACTGGGAGGAGGGTAGAGAGAATAGTGCAACAATGAATGAGTGGAAGCCCAAATGTGAAAAATCTGGGCTAAAACCATTCCAGCTCCAATTTCTTTCAAAGATTTTGAGTACTTGAAGGCAAACACAAAATAAATATATGGTGTTGTTATTATTGTTGTTGTGGATTGCCTCGTTAAGCATGATTCATAGTGACCCTATGAACAAAAGGCCTGAAGCCTTTTTATAACTATCAACATTTATCAAAATTCATAGAGTTTCCGGAGACATGTTGTTTAGGAGGTCGATGTCACCCCTGCTTATGTACCATCAAATCAGAAAAGACCCACAGTTGACCCACCAGCAGGTTTTCAGAGGCTGTAAATCACACAGAAGTTGAACGCCCTTCTTTCCCATGAGGAGCAGCTGGTAGGTTCAAACCATGTTCCTTTGGATTGGCAATGCAGTTTCTTACCGCTAGGCCACTAGAGCTCCTGAGAAGGATAAACGTAATAAATAATTGAGGTTAGTTTTAAACAGACTTATAAATATTAATATACCATAACATGCATCTATTTAAAGCATGGAATTCAATGGTCTTTAGTGCATCAGAGAGATGTATAACCATCTCCACCATCAATTTTAGAACATTTTCAAGTTTTAAGAGAAACTCTGTATTCATCACCTCTCCCCATTCTACCCCTTTATAAGTTGAACAATGGTGTATTTGAATAATAGTTGCATTAACAGGGCTTCCTTGTATGCAAATGGACCGTGTACTATCACTCACAACATAGTACTTCAGGATAGATCTTACAACCGTTTTTAATTATGAATGCAACATCACTCCAACTTTTCATCTGCAGCGTAGTACATCATATAATTATCTGATTCAAAGTGTTCAATTCCACTCCATCTCAGCTCACTAATGTTTAGAATGCTTTATCCATTCCATTTTGTATTTTATGACTTCCAGTTTTCCCGTATTCATACTTAGTACATTCCACTTTCCAATTATTAGTGGATGTTTGCAGCTGTTCTCATTTTAGAGTGAAATGAGAAAGATGGGAAATCTCTTCTCATTTTATTTAAAACCTCAGGAAAACCCTATGGATAATGAGTTATAAATCTATTTCAATTCTACAGCAATGAGTCAGTGAGTCTACACACACACGCACACACACACACACATACATACAGTTACATACCATTGAGTCAGAAACAACCCATAGCTGATTCTCCAGCAGGTTTTCAGAGGCAATGAATCTCATGGGAGGAGACTGCTCATCTTTCTCCGTGGAAAAGCAGGTGCCTTCAGTTTGACTATATAAATATGTATTTCCCTATTCTAGACTTTCAAATTAATAGCATCATGTGGTCTTTTGAACCTGTTTTCTTTCACTTAGCATAATATTTTCAAAATTCATCTATATTGTTCCATGCTTCAGAAGTTTCTTCCTTTTACAGCCAAACAATAGTCCACTATATATGTACACAGCATTTTGTTCATTCATTCAACATTTGGTGAATATTTGTGTTGTTTATAAATTTGGTAGGGAGCTCTGGTGGGCTGGTGGCAAGGAGCTGTGCTGCAATCTCAAAGGCATGACGTTCAAAGCCACCAGCTGCTCCACAGGAGAAAGATGGGCAATTTCCTCCTATGCAATTAACTTCCTCTGAAAATCCACTGGAGGGTCAGCTATGGGTCAGTTCCAACTCTATGGTATATGACAACAATATACACTGGTTGTTATGAATAATTTCCCATAAATATTTGTGGACAATTATTTACATGAAAATATTTTTCATTTTGGGGGGAGTTTATTTCTGGTGGTGAAATTGTTGGGTTATGTGTATAACTCTTTTCTGAAGTGACTGTACCATCTTGTATTCTTATCAGAATTTGTTTTATAATTTGGGCATGTGTAAGATTGCATGTTTTATAGTTTGCTCTAGGTACAGCACTTTGTCTGTCAGTTTGTAATTCTGAGGTGACTTGTGTATTACTGTAATGCTATTGGTATTTCAATACCAGCATAGTCATCCATGGTGGTCAAGCTTCATTGGAGCTTTCAGGTTGAGGCAGACTAAGAAGCAGGAATGACCATCCACCACCTCATAGCATGTCTATGAGACCTGATGAGTAACAGAGAGACATTGTTAGATATAGCATTAAATGATAAGCTCCTCATGTTGGAAGGAACCCTCCCCTCAAAAAAATAAAGAGAAACTGCTAATAATGTCCACTAATAATTAGAACATGGGATGTATGAAGTATAAATCTAAGACAGTTATAAAAAATGAAATGGAATATATTAAGATTTATATCCTAGACATTCGTAAGCTAAGATGGACTGGTAATGGTAATTTTGAATCAAACAATCACATAATCTATTGTACAAGTAGTGAATTTTATCAAACATTCAGAGAAGAACAGTTATCAATTCTACGTAAATTATTTCAGAAAATAGAAGAAGATAGAATCCTCCCAGATTCATTCTA
>NW_006403308.1:3345-4006 GCF_000299155.1 Elephantulus edwardii
AGATTAAATACTTGGGAATAAATTTAACCAGAAGCACAAAGGACCTTTTCAAAGAAAATTACAAAACATTACTACAAGAAACAAAAAGAGATCTTCAGAAGTGGAAGAATATCTCTTGCTCATGGATAGGAAGACTCAGTGTTGTGAAAATGGCAATACTACCAAAGGCAATTTACACATTTAATGCAATCCCAATAAAAATATCAATCCCATTCTTCAACGAGATGGAAAAGGCAATCTCCAGTTTCATTTGGAATGGAAAGAAGCCCCAAATAAGCAAGCACTCCTTAAGAATAGAAGAACGGTAGGAGGTATCTCACTCCCTGATTTCAAATCCTACTACACTGCTGTAGTGGTAAAGACAGCATGGTAATGGTACAATGCAGACACATAGATCAATGGAATAGAATTGAGAATCCAAAGATCAGCCCATCTATCTATGGTCAACTGATTTTTGACAAGGAGATGAAATCAGTCAAATGGGGAAATGACAGCCTTTTTAACAAATTGTGTTGGAAAAATTGGAAGAGTATTTGCAAAAGACTCAAGCAAGACCCACACCTCAATCCATACACAAAAACCAACTCAAGGTGGATCATGGACCTAGGACTAAAACTAAGGACTATAAACTTCATTACAGAAAAGCTAGGAACAACACTAG
>NW_006403309.1:0-1239 GCF_000299155.1 Elephantulus edwardii
CCAACTGATTTTTGTATGTTGATCTTGTATCCTGCTACTTTGCTGAGTTGGTCAACTACGTCCAATAGTTTTCTTGCTGATGACATGATAGTATACTTATTAATGTATCTTGATTGCACATTCAATTGCTTTCCAACTGCAAAAGTCAGTAGAAATCTTCAATCTCTTTATCTTCAGCTTTTGTGGTTGGTGTGTATATCGTATATCAGAACAATAGTTGTATTAACAGGACTTCCTTTAAAGTGTAAAGATAGTATCCTGTCATTCACACCCTTATACTTCAGGATAGATCTTGCAATGGTCTTTTTGACAATGAGTGCCACACCATTCCTCTTCAATTTGTAATTTCCAACAGATTGCATTGTGTAATTGTCTGATTCAAAATTACCAATACTAGTCTGTCTCAACTTAATAATGCCTAGGATGTCAATCTTTATATATTCCATTTCATTTTTTTTTACAACCTCTGAGTTTCCTAGATTCATGCTTCTTACAATTCCATGTTCCAATTATTATTGGATGTTTATAGCTGTTACCACTTATTTTCAATCTTGCACATTTGTTAAAGCCTTCATTGGAAGAAAGCTTTACTCCATCTGTGTCATTACAGTAGACTCTACTTTGAGGAGGCAGTTCTTTCCCAGTTGTATTTTGAGTGATTACAACCAGAGGGTTCATCTTCCGGCACTACATCCGACAATGTTCCTCCATTGTCCAGAGTGTTTTAGAAGCCCTGTTATTTCACACATGGATGGTCGGTCCTGCTTCTTAGTCATACTCTGAACGTGTTGCTGAAAACTTCCAACCATAAATGACCCTTCTGGAATTTGAAATACCAGTAGCATTGTCTCCAGCATCACAGCAACAACATACAAGCCACCACAGTATGACAAACTGAGAGAAGAATTGTAAAGTGTGGTATTAGTGTAAGGATAAACATATGTTGTTGTTAAGTGTCATCACTTAACATGACTCATACCAACCCTATGAACAACACATCTGAATCTTGTCCCATCCTATGCCTTCCTCATTGTCTCTGATATTGTTGGTGTTGTTATGTGCCATTGAGTCACTTTTGACTCATAGTGACCCTATGTACATTAACTCTAAACCATGTCCTATCCTGAGCCAATCTCACTGACTCTGATAGATTTATACCCTTTTCTCTAGTCTTCCTTTCCTGCACTGTCCTTCCACCCTCCTGAACATGATGTCCTTCTGCAAGGACTTGTCTCTCCT
>NW_006403309.1:1704-3889 GCF_000299155.1 Elephantulus edwardii
AATTGGCCCGGTGGTGAGAATCTTTGTCTTCTTGATGTTGAGCTTCAATTCATATTGCAGACTACAGTTCTTAACTTTTTACATCAAATGCTTTAGGTCATCCTCGATTTCAGCAAGCAAGATTGTATCATCTGCATAATGCAGGTGGCTGATGAGTCTTCCTTCCTCCAATCCTGATGCCACATTCCTCCTCATAAAATCCAGCCTCCTCAATGATCTGTTCTGTATATGGATTGAAAACTTACAGAGATACAATGCATTCTTGATGCACACCTTTTCTGATCCCAAACCATGCAGTGTTTCCCTGCTCTGTTCTGATTACTGTCCTGGTCCAAGTATGTGTTTAACACAATTTAAAAATTTGTGTTGTTGTGTGCCTTGGAGTGGGAATCAACCCATAGCTGACTCTCTGGAAGATTTTCAGAAGCAGCTAATTTCGTGGGAGGAGATTGCCCATACCTCCCCCACAGAGCAGCTTGAATTTAAACTCCATGCTTTTGGGATTGCCATGGAACTTTTTACCACTCAGCCACCATAGTTCCCTATAATTTGAAAATAAGTAAAATTTGAAGAATTGTTTTTTCAAAATAAGATTTGTAGAGACAGAAATGAAACTTTCTTGGGGATAGGTCCCTCCATTTGGGGATCCTTTCCTCCAGGGCCAAACAGGACAAGAGAGTTTGGGACACAGAGCCACAAGCAGGGGAAAGACTTTTACAGTTTTCTGCTAGAGGGAGGGCTGACTTCAGAGCCCCCTACATACAAAGTGCGTAAGTTGGCAGCCCTGATCTCTTGCCACTCCAGAGACAAAGAAAGGCATTAAGCTTCAAGAGAGAACCCACAGGACCCTCTATTTGGGTATCCTTGCCTCTGCAGCTGTGGAGTCATCCCAGAGGCCAAACAGAACAAGAGAGTTTGGGACACAGAGCCACAAGCAGCAGAAAGATTTTCTCAGTCTTCTCACCTGGCACGCTGAGCTGCAAAAAAGAGAGCTAACTTAAAACCCCCTAGACAGAAACTGTTCAAGTTGAGTTCCTGATCTCATACCATTTGGCCACTCCATAGATGAAGGAGGACAGTAGAGTTTGGGATAGGGGTCAACAGTGAAACAAGATTCCTGGAGGGCTGCTGTGCAGAACAGAGAGAACCAGAAAGACTTTCAGTAGAGTGAGTGGCTCACCCCGTAGATTGAACATTTTAACCTGGCAACTAATCAATAACATCCTAAAGATAAGAATTACCAACAACTTATGCAGACACAATAGAAACAGCTGAACACTTAGCAAGAAAAATATCACATAATGTCAAGAAAGCAGCAGGCATGTCCAATGCTGTGGGGAAAAACAAATAAAGCCTTCTTTAAAAAACTCAACAAAACACAACAGAGAGATAATATTGCAAACTCAATGAATGGTACAACCACTCTGGAAGACAGTTTGGCATTTCTTAAAAAAATTGAACATAGACAATCCATAGGACCAAGATATCCCACAACTAAACATATATCCCAAGGAAATGAGAACTGAGGCACAGAGATTTGTACACCAATGTTCATATTCACCATTGCAAAAACATGGAAACAGTCCAAATATCCATCTACAAATGAATGGATTGAGAAACTGTGGAACATTCACAAAATGGAATACTATGCATCACTCAGGAGGAATGATTTTAAAGAATACTACACAACTTGGGGAAGACTAGAGAACATTATGCTGAATGAACTAACAGTCTCACAAGGACAAATACTTGCATATACCATTATAGAAAAAATAGAAGGATAACTAATAAAACATGTATGGGGACACAAGAGGGGATGGGCTGGAAGTAGAGGGGTGAGAATGGGGAACCAAAAAAAAAGGAGGGGGGAAGCCAACCACCAACAAGATATGTAGATATGCAGATGTATTTAAAATGGCCAAAGGACTTGCAAAGTCACTCAATCAAAGAAGACATTGAGATTGGTTAACCAATAGAATACAATACAACACAACATAACATAACATAATGTAATAAAATGTAATATAATATAATACAATAAAATGCATTACAACAGAACACAACACAGCACAACACAACACAGCACAACATAACATAACATAACATAACATAATATAATATAATATAATATAATACAAATATAATATAATAGAATACAACACAAAACAACATAATATAATGTAAT
>NW_006403310.1:0-739 GCF_000299155.1 Elephantulus edwardii
TCTGGGATTATTTGCCCTGCATACAAATGAAATAGGTATGGTGAAAGAATACAAACCTGATGCACACCTTTCCTGATTTTAAACCACGCAGTATCCCCTTGTTCTATTTGAATGACTGCTTCTTATCTTTATTCAGGTTCTGCATGAGTACAATTACATGTCCCAAAATTTCTATTCTTCACAATGTTCTCCGTAATTTATTATGATTCACAGAGTTGGATGCATTTTCATTGTCAGTAAAACACAAGTAAGTATCTTTCTGAAGTTCTTGGCTTTCTGTCAAGACACATGTGATGTCAGTAATGATGTTTCTTGTTTCACATCCACTTCTGAATTCAGCTCAAATGTCTCAAAGTTCCCCAATGATATAACGCTCCAGTCATTTTCAGTTATCTTCAGCGAGATTTTACTTGTATGTGATATTAATGATGTTGTTGTTATGTGCCATCGAGTCATTTGCGACTCATAGCGACCCTATGCACAACAGCCCTAAACCCTGCTCTATCCTGTGCCAACCGCACTGCCTCTGACACACCCATCCTAATTACCCCAGTCACCGAGCCAATCCATCTCATAGAGGGTCTTCCCCTCCTGCGCCGTCCCTCCACCCTCCCAAGCATGATGTCCCTCCCCAAGGACCCGCTTCTCCTGGCAACATGTCCAAAGTATGTCAGAAGAAGCCCCAGAATCCTTGCCTCCAAGGAGTAGCTTGGTTTAATCCTCTCCAAGATGAATCTGT
>NW_006403310.1:2289-4146 GCF_000299155.1 Elephantulus edwardii
GGAGAAGGAGGCGCAATATCCTCCTGTACCAGTCAGATCTGATTTGACGGTACACGCACACAAAATAATAAAATAAAAAATAAATAAATAAACAAAAACCTTTGTTTAGGTGTAAATATTTTAAAACACAAAAACTATTGCATAGAATGTTGTTGTTACATGGCATCAAGTTGTCTGTTACTCATAGTGACCCTACATACAACAGCTCTGAAACTCATTCTACCCTGTGTCAACCTTATTGTCTCTGACACACATAAACCCATTACCCAAGTCACTGAATCATCCCATCTTATTGTGGGGCTTCCTCTCTTTCGTTATCCCTCCACACTTCCAATCATGATGTCCCTCTCCAAGGACTGGTCACTCCTTGTAATATTCCCAAGTTATATCAGACAAAGCCTCAGAATTCCTTGCCTCTGTGGGACAGCCTGGCCTCACCCTCTCTAGGACACATCTCCCTGTTCTCCTAGCCATCCATAGTTTATTCAATATTCTTCTCCAACACCACATTTCTCCTCACAGAGCCCAGCCTTCTGGAGAATCATCAACAATCTGTGTTATGCAGATGACACAACCTTGCTTGCTGAAATTGAGAAGGACCTGAAGCACTTGCTATGGAAGGTTAGGGACTGCAGTCTTCAGTATACTTTGAGGCTCAATATCAAGAAAACAAAGATTCTAACTACTGGGCCGATTGGCAGCAACATGATGGATGGTGAAGAGACTAAGATTGTTCACAGTTTTGGTTTGCTTGGCTCCACAGTCAACACTCCTGGCACCAGCAGCCAGGAAATGAAAATACATATTGTGATGGGAATGTTTGCAGTTAGAGACCTCTCTAAAGTACTGAAACACAACGATGTCAGTCTGAAGACTGAGATGCACCTGATACATGTCATGGTCTTTGCAATCAACTTGCTATGCATCAGAGAGCTGGACAATGACTAGAGATGATAGAAGGAGAATTGATGCCTTTGAGCTGTAGTGTTGGAGAAGAGTATTGAATATACTATGGGCTGCGAAGTAAATGAACAGGTTTTGTCCTGGAGAGGGTGAAGCTGGACTGTTCCTTGGAGGTAAGGACTCTGAAGCTTCGTCTGACATACTTTGGACATGTTGCAAGGAGGGACCAGTCCTTGAAGAGGGACATCATACTTGGGAGGGTGGAGGGAGAGCGCAGGAGAGGAAGACCCTCGATGAGATGGATTAATTCAGTGACTGGGGTAATGGGGGTAGGTATGTCGGAGATAGTGAGATGGGCACAGGATAGGGCAGAGTTTACATAGGGCTGTTGTACATAGGGTTGCTATGAGTTGCAGGTGACTTGACGGCACAGAACAACAACAACAACAACAGACCCCTCTTAGATTTCTTCCAACTGCTCCAGATTCTCCCATACTCAGAGTATCTCAAAGCTTACAACTGCACAACCTTCTCTTCTCATGCACTACTTTCCTCTCAGTCATTTTCATCCAGACTAGAGTGGCTCTGGTCAACATGACATGAAGGTCTTTCTGAGGTTTATACTGACACTCCAATATCATCTCAGTACCAAACCGTATGATTGCCATCTTGATATTTTCACTCCAAAGCCTAAAAGAACTGTTGTTGCTATGTGCCATCAAGTCAATTATGACTTATAGTGACCCTATGAACAATAGCCCTGAATCTTGCCCTCTCTTGGGCCAATCTCACCATCTTTGACACACTTGCCCCTGTTTCCTAAGCCACTATGTCAATCCATCTCATCCAGGTTTTTCTTCTCCTGTGCTGACCCTCCACCCTTCTAATTATGATGTCCTTATCCAAAGACCAGTCCCTCCTGGCAACAAGGCCAAAATATGTGAGATGGAGTTT
>NW_006403311.1:0-1133 GCF_000299155.1 Elephantulus edwardii
TGGATGGTGTAGCAGGGAAAAAAGTGGGTAAAGATGCATGTGAGGAAGGCAGGGACAACACTGGCACTAAAGTTAACTCCACAATAAGGGATATACCTTTAACTTGCTGGTCAGTCTGATACTTCTCTAAATCTGAACATTCACTTCAAGACAGGCTAGGAAGAAGGATTGGCCATCCACTTCTGAAATAGCAGGCCTCTGAAAACCCTATGTACAACAACAGAAGGAGCTATAGAAGAAATAAAAAATGACATTAAAAAAATTCTTGAAACAAACGAAAATTAAACAAAACACACCAAAACCTCAGGGATAAACCTAAGGCAGCCCTCAGGGGGCAGTTCATAGCAATAAGTAAATAGAGAAAAAAATGAAGAAAGAGACAGAATTAATGATCTAACTCAGTACCTCCACCAAAGAGCAAAAGAACAATAATCTAATGCCTCTTGAAGAAAGGAGATTATAATGACAAGAGCTGAAATCAATGAGAAAGAAAACAGAAAAACAATTGAAACCATCAACAAGAACAGGAGCTGGTTTTTCAAGTGTCACTAAAAATAAATAAACCATTGGTAAACTTGCCGAAAGAAAAGATACAAATAACTTGGAAAAAGAAATTATAGAGGTGACATCGGAGTCTCCCTCCACTCTAGAAGTCAGATGGCTAATCTGGTGGGATGGCTGGCATCTCCATGGTGGCTCTTCTTTGGTGGCAGTAAGGCAGGGACATTTCTGGGTTCTTTTTCCTTGTGTGTTACTGTTCTTTTTGCCCTTCAAAGGTGGTTGGGCATCCCTGATCCTTAGAATAAGGGTAAGTAAGGGTGGGGTGGAGCCTGCTAAGCCTGCTCCAGGCACTAGGTTAAAATCCAGCCTTTCAAATAGATTCACCCTGGAGAGGATTAAACCAAGCAACTCCTTGGAGGCAAGGATTCTGGGGCTTCATCTGACATACTTTGGGCATGTTGCCAGGAGGGACGAGTCCTTGGAGAGGGACATCATGCTTGGGAGGGTGGAGGGATGGCGCAGGAGGGGAAGATCCTCTATGAGATGGATTGATTCAGTGACTGGGGTAATCGGGATGGGTGTGTCAGAGACAGTGCGATTGGCACAGGATAGAGCAGGGTTTAGGGCTGTTG
>NW_006403311.1:3238-3929 GCF_000299155.1 Elephantulus edwardii
AGCTCTGCAACTGCATCCTGGCCCATCCTCACCCTTCTGCCCCCAACCCTCACCTCCTTGTACCCCCAATATGTTTTTCCCAATAAAAAAAAAGATATTCTTGACAAATACTTACCCAGTGTAATATGTCTTTGATGTCCTAACTGCTGGTGTGATGGGTATTGATTGTGGATTCAAGTAAAATGAAATAATTAATATATTAAATCTTTTCTTCATATGTCATGATATTGCTTATCAGTCTAGTGGCGAGGAATTTTTCTTTTTGATATGATGATGTAATCTATATTAAAGACTATTGTCTTTGATATAAAAAAAAAGAAAGCTATACAGGTGTCCAGGATTTTCGTTCATAGGGTCGCTATGATCCACATATGACTTGATGGGATTTAACAACAACAGAGGTGACAGCATAACAGAACCAGATGAAATTAAATCTATAACACTGAAATATTGTGGAAAGCTATGCTTCAATAAACTTTAAAACCTAGAGGAAGTGGACAAATTTCTTAAAAGCACAACATACCTAGATTGACACTGGCAGATATAAAACATTTGACAGACCCATGACAAAGAGACAAAATTCAGCATGCCATTAAAAGATTCTCCTCACAAAAAAGTCTGACCCAGATGGCTTCATGGCTGAAACCAAGCACTCAGAGACAAACTATCACCAAGTCTACTTAAATTATTT
>NW_006403312.1:0-735 GCF_000299155.1 Elephantulus edwardii
GTAAACTTTCATTAAAATAAAAAAATAATTTCTGAAGAAAGCATACTTTGGGGGACTATAAAGTGATATAACTTCAGTAGAATACAGGTGGATGACTCCTCCAAAATATAAACATAACATCATCCTATGACCCAGCAATTCCACTTGCAGGTTTACACTCAAAAAGAGTTGGACGCAAAGACTTAAACAGATACCCGTAGTGATACATGGATAGTCCTTGTAGTGTTAGCAACAATAGCCCAAATGTGAAAGAAATGCAAGAGTCCACCTCCGTTTCTGCTCAGAGCAGACTCTGGCAAGGCACACAGGCTATCTAGATTCTAAAAGCCAATAGTGCCACAAATAATATGGAGAACCGAAAAAACTTTTACAACTTCACACAGAATTACTGTTCTCACCCTTTAAATGAGGTTGGAATTAGAGTCCATTAAGGACCCCCAAGTTTTAACAAATTTCAATCTAAGAAGCATTGTAAGAGTCAATATTTGTATTCAGGAGAAAGAAATGCCAGGAGGAAGGTTGTTTCTACCCTAGAAAACAATATATGAGCCATACTCTAGTCCTGCAGGCTTCTGTCCAGGAGGAAACACTTGCAGAAAATCCACATATAAAGAACATCACAATCCAGCCATGAAGAACTTGGATTTATAGTCCCACAAGGATAAATATTGCATAAAACTGTTATTGTAGAAAGAATATAAGGATCCAGGAGGGGTGGGGGAGGCTGGAAGCAGA
>NW_006403312.1:2372-3745 GCF_000299155.1 Elephantulus edwardii
TCAAACATCTTGATCCCTGCCTGATCCCAACAGAAAACAAGCCTCCACTAATGCCATTAGAAATCCCTGACATCCACCAGCTTCTGGCCTGTGTCGATCCTCTCAATCAAGAGGAACAGCCTGGTGCTGAAAACCCTGAAGTAAGAAAGACCAGCTTCAGTGCTGAGGACCAAGGAGCACTTGATAATCAGTTTGAGTCTAGAAGTAGCTTGGTAGATATCACCAGACAGGGAGAAGACATCCATGTTCCTCAGGGCGTCATCTCCTTGGAAAACGTTGTTCAAGCCACACGCCTGGAGCCAAACAAAATCGAAGACACCAAAAGGATCAATGTGGATGTGGGGCAGGAAAAGACAAGCCTGATAAAGACTTCCTGTGATCCAGTCAGGAAGAGAAAACTCAAAGGCTCCGAGTCTCTCACTGGTGCTCCAGAGGCCAAGATCCAAGTACAGATCCCAGAGGGAGAAGTGCCTGTTTGTATGGCAGAGACGAGAGCACCTGTCAAAAGAGCTAAGCATTCCGTCAGCAAAGCTCAGAAACCTTCATCAGGCCGGATCAAGAAAACGAAGACTCAGGCAGAGAAGGCCCAAAGGAGGCGAGAAAACAATCCCAAGAAAGCTGGAGACAGTAAGCAGCCAGGGAACCAAGTTCTAGGATTGCAGCCGGGCATCCCCAAGAGGAAGAGGAAGAACAATCAGCCTGAGCTCGGCCTGGAGACCTTTCAGAAGCCTCGCAGCAGCCTGGGCACGCACATGCTGGAGTCTGTGCAGGTCTTCCACGCTCTGGGGAAGAGGAGTGATAACAAAGGTGGGCTCCATTCCTCCCGGGCCCTGGGAAACACCAGCAACACCAAAGACCCCCGGCCAGCCCCAGCTACCAAACCATGGCTGCACATCCCACCTGAGGGGAAAGGGCCGGAGCAAACCCAAGTCAGAGCCCAGAAACCTGATGACCAAGCAGAGAATCTCCCATCTGCACCCCAGGATGAGGGGCCACCTCCTGGGAAGGTCAAGTTGGTCCCTTTGCCTTTTCTTCCCTTGGACAAGCCCCAAGTGAGGCCTGTTCCTCGCAGGCCACAGGCTCTAGCTTCCCATCACCCTTCTAGGCCTGGTTCCATCAACTCAGCTCAAACCATTACTGGCCGTCTATCCCAGCCAGCTCCTGTCAATGCATCTGCAGTGGGTCCTGCTGGACCAACTCGGCCAATCTTCCCAAATCCAACCCGACCAGCAGTGACCAACCCTGCTCGGCCCAGAGTCCTCCAGTCTGCTCCTCCAAAGCCTGCGGCCTACACAGCAGCATCGGGCACTGCTTTGCAGGGAGAGCCTGTGACCACTGTTGGGAGCAAGCTGCAGGCCCCACCTAAGCCTCAA
>NW_006403313.1:0-649 GCF_000299155.1 Elephantulus edwardii
CATATTTGATGGATAATTTTGCTGGGTACAGTATTCTTGGTTGACAGTTGTGTTCTTTGAGTGTTTGATATATGTCCTTCCACTCTCTTCTTGCTCACATGGTTTCTGCTGAGAAATCGTCACTTAATCTTATCTTCTCTCCCTTATAGGTTACTCTTTGTTTCTCCCTTGCTGCTTTTAGGATTCTTTCCTTATCTTTGGTTCTGGCAAATTTAACTATGATATGCCTTGGTGTTTTTCTTTTGGGATCTAGTCTATATGGTGTTTGCTGAGCTTCTTATATGTATATATTCTTTCATTCTTCATTATGCCTGGGGAGTTTTCCTCTAGTAATTCTTCCAAAACTTTTTCAGTGCCTTTACTTTCTTCTTCCTGTTCTGGGATTCCAATGATACATATGTTATTTCTCTTATGGTGTCTCACCAAAAAAGGTTTTCATCCTTTTCCTTCCTTTTTGAGTCTGCTTTTTGCTCTAGCAGATCTGTGGTGACAGTTTTGTCTTCTATTTCACTGGTTCTGTGTTCCATCTCTTCAACTCTGCTCATGTGTCTCTCCATCATCTTGACAGCATCTGAAACATTGGTCCTCATATTTTGGATAGTGGTTTTCTTGTTTTTCCAGTGCCACTAATGTCTCGTTTGTTTTCTCT
>NW_006403313.1:3774-4455 GCF_000299155.1 Elephantulus edwardii
CACAGATGACACAACCCTGCTTGCTGAAACTGAGGAGGACCTGAAACACTTGCTGCAGAAGGTCAAGGACTGCAGCCTTCAATATGTATTGAAGCTCAACATCAAGAAAACAAATATTCTCACTACTGGGCCAATTGGCAGCATCATGATAGATGGTGAAGAGATTGATATTGTTCACAGCTTTAGTTTGCTTGGCTCCACAATCAACACACTTGGTACCAGCAGCCAGGAAATTAAAAGACGAGTTGCATTGGGGAAAGTCTGATGTCAGAGACTTTCCCAAAGTACTAAAGAGCAACTATGTCAGTCTGGAGACTAAGATGTGCCTGATCTAGGCCATTGTCTTTACAGTTACTTTCTATGTATCAGAAAGCTGGACAGTGACTATGGATGAGAGAAGAAGAATTGATGCCTTTGTGCTGTGGTGTTGGAGAAGATTATTGAATATAATGGACTGCTAAGAGAACAAACAGGTTCATCCTAAAGAAGGTGAAGCTGGGCTATTTCTTGGAATCAGCTTTTTAAGAAAGCACCATACTGCCTTCCATAGTGGTTGCAGCATTGTACACTTCCACCAACAGTGAATAAACGTTCCTGTTTCTCCACAACCTCGCCAGCATTTGTTGCTTGCTGTTCTGTTAAATTTTGCTATTTTTACTGGGGTGAGATGATATCTCATAG
>NW_006403314.1:0-937 GCF_000299155.1 Elephantulus edwardii
CACTTGATTGTGCTTATATGAAGTTTATACATGGACCAGGAGGCAATCATCAGAACAGAGCAAAGAAACACTACGTGATCAAAAATAAGGAAAGTTGTATGCCAGAGATGCAGCCTGTCTCCATACCCTTTCAATCTATATGCAGAAGAGATTATCCAAGAGGCTGAGCTCTATGAGGAGGAATGTGGCATCAGGATTGGAGAAAGACTCATCAACAACCTTCTTTATTAAGATGATACAACCTTGCTTGCCAAAACTGAAGAACCCGAAGCATTTATTGCAGAAGGTCTAGGACTGCAGCCTTCAATATATATTGAGGCTCAATATCAAGGAAAAAAAAATTCTCACCTCTGAGTCAATTGGCAACATCATGATAGGCAATGAAGAGATTGAGATTGTTAACAGCTTCAGTTTATTTGGCTCCATAATTAATATTCTTGGTATCAGCAGCCAGAAAATAAAAAGATAAATTGCACTGGGAAAAATCTGCTGTCAGGGACCTTTCCAAAGTACTGAAGAGAAATGATGTCAGTCTAGAGACTAGGGTGAACCTGATTCAGGTCATGGTACTTGTAATTGTTTGCTATGCATCAGAGAACTGGACGATGGCTAAGGAATATAGAAGTGGTGTGCCTTTGAGTTGTAGTACTGGAGATGAGTACTGAATATACTGTAAACTGCTAAAAGAACAAACAGGTTCAACCTGGAGAGGGTGAAACAAGGCTGCTCCTTAAAGACAAGAATTCTGAAGCTCCTTTCTTTGGGCATGTGGCAAGGAGGGATCCTGGATGAGATGAATTGACTCAGTGACTTGGGAAATGGGAGTGGGTGTGTCAGAGACAATGAAGTTAGCTCAAGACAGAGCAGGATTCAGGGTTGTTGTACACAGGATTGTGAAGAGTTGCAAGCGACTTGACTACACATAACAATAACAATA
>NW_006403314.1:2982-3958 GCF_000299155.1 Elephantulus edwardii
AAGTGCTTCTGGTCCTCCTCAGTCTCGGCAAGCGAGGTTATATCACCTGCATAGCACAGGTTGTTTATGAGTCTTCTTCCAATCCTTATGCCACACTCCTCCTAATATAGTCTAGTATCTTGAATGATCTGTTCTGCATATAAATTGAAAAAGATATGGAGACAGGACACATCCCTAAATCATTCCTTTTCTAATTTTGAACCATGCAATGTTACCTGCTCTGTTCTGAAGACCTCCACTTGGTCCAAGTATAGCTTTTGCATGAGCACAATCAAGTGTTCTGGGATTCCTATTTTTTTCAAGGTTAGCAAAAATTTGTTGTCATCTACACAGTCAAATGTCTTTGCATAGTTAATGAAACACAGACATTATTATGGTACTCTATGGTTTCACAAAAATCCATCTGATATTTGCAATAATGTCTGTAGTGCCATGGCCTCTTCTAAACCCAGCTTGAATTTCTGTTAATTCTGTTAATGCACTATTCCAGTTCTTTTTTCCAATAATCTTCAGCAGGATTTTGTGTATGTTATTATCTGATAATTTTGACACTTTACCAGATCATCTTTTTTGGAATAAGAATAAAAATGGATCACTTCCAGTCAGTCAGGTGGTTGTTCTCCAGATTTCTTGGCACAATCTGGTAAGCACATCCAGGGGCAGCATCTGTTTGTTGAAATATGGCAATTGGTATGTCATCAATTCTGGGGCCTTGTGTTTTTTGTTTCGTTGTGTTCTTTTTCTTCTTCTAATTCTTTCAGAGTGGCTTGAACTTCAAACATCATCACTGCCTCTTGATCATATGCTATTTCATGAAACTCTTCTGTGTCAGTCAATTCTTTTTTGTAAGACTCTGTGTACTCCTTCCATAGTCTTTTAATGCTTCCTTGATTATTTAATATTCTGCTCATGGCATCCTTAAGTTTTGCAACTCAAGGCTTGAATTTGTTCTTCAGTTCCTTAAGCTTAAGAAATG
>NW_006403315.1:0-1051 GCF_000299155.1 Elephantulus edwardii
CTACAGAGATTTTGGGATTCCATTCATTCATTGTTGCACCCTTCTCCCCGCACATCTCCTTTTAATGCTTTTTGAATCCTTCAGTATTCTACCCATAGCATTCTTAAGCGCTGCAACTCATGGCTTGAGTTTGTTCTTAAGTTTTTCTTAAGAAATGCTGAATAAAAGAAAAAGAAAAAAAATTGCTGAGCGTGTTCGGCCCTTTTGTTTTTCTGACTCCAGCTTCTTGCACATTTCATTGTAATACTTTGCCTTGTCTTTCCAAGCTGCCCTTTGAAATCTTCTATTCAGTTTCATAACTTTTTGATTTCTTCCCTTTGCTTTGGCTTCTCGGGACTCTAGTGCAATATTCAGAGTTTCTTCTGACATCCATTTTGGTCTTTTCTTCTTCTTCCTTTGTAATGACCTTTTTGCATTTTTCATGAATGATATTCTTGATATCTTCCACAGCTCATCTGGTCTTCATTCTTTAGTGTTCAAGGCCTCAAACCTGTTCCTGAGTTGGTTTTTAAATTTGGGATGGGGGGATAGACTCAAGACAAAATTTTTATATTTGTGAATATGATTTGACCTTCTTTAGCTTTAATTTGAATTTGCAAAAAAAAAAAAAAATTTGAATTTGCATATGAGTAGTTGATAGTTTGTTTGACAAAGAGCACCTGGCCTATTTTTGACTGGTGATAAGGACTTTCCCAACAGTTCTTTCCATAGATAAAATCAGTCTGATTGCTATGCATACCATCAGGGGAAATTCATGTGTATAGTATGCATTTATATTTCTTATAAAAGGTATTTGTAATGAATAAATCAATGATTCTGCAGAATCCTATCATTCTATCCACAGCCTCATATCTGTCATCAAGTCCATGTTTTCTGACTATTACTCCTTCTTCCTGGTTTCCAACTTTCACATTCCAGTCAACCATTATTCTTAATGCATCTTGGTTGCATGTTTGATTGATTTGTGACTTCAACAGTTGGTGGAAATCATCTATTTCCTCCTCTTTGGCTCTGGTTGTTGGTGCTTAAATTTGAATGATAGTGGTATTAA
>NW_006403315.1:2586-3917 GCF_000299155.1 Elephantulus edwardii
TTCTTCAGTGTCTGTAGGCCAGTCATTCTTGCAAAACTCCATATAAATTGGTCTTCTCTAGTATCAAGGAATTTTCTAGTGCAGGGGTCCTAGTCCAAAAGGACACACTCTACTCCTGGCAATTATTTCTTGATGGTGTTGTGGTTTCCTCATCTGATTTGCTTTCTTTCCCTTTTAGCTTTTATGAGTTAAAAGATACTTCAGGTCACGTTCTAGAGAAATGACCCTTAAATTGGATAAGGGCTGTGATGGGATGAAGAGGTGTTGCATGTGATCCACATTTAATACTGTTACAACTATTTGATTTAGCAGGTCATAGAGAATCACTTTGTAGTTTCAGCAAGCAATGTTGTGTCTTCTGTGTAACACAGGTTGTTGATGAGTCTTCCTCCAATCCTGATGCCACATTCTTCCTCATCAAGTGCAGCCTCCCAGATGACCTGCTTTGCATACAGATTGAAAAGATATGGAGATAGTATGCATCTCTGACCCACTCCTTTCCTGATTTTGAACCATGCAGTGTTTTCTTGCTCTGTTTTGAAGACTGCCTACTGATCCAAATATAGGTTTCTCCGTAGAATCACTAGTGGATTTGAACCATTAGAGAGGCACAAGCTTTGTGTTAGCAGCAAAATTCACTTGAGACTACACCACCAGAATCCCCCCATGAGTAAAATTCCATGTCATGGATTGAATAGTACCCTCAGATACACACACACACACGACAGTGATTCTGTGGCAGAAAGAAGAGCAGTTCCCTCCTGCTCGACTTCCAGCCTCAGGAGCCTGATGGAGTTGTCATGATGTAGAATTGACTCCACAGCAGTAAGTTTGAGTTTCTTTGTTTTGGTTTTGTTTTTACTCAAGTAAAGAGAAATGTGATCTTGATGCAGTCACATGATGAACAAGCCTTGAAAACTCTATGCTGAGTGAAGTAAATCAATCACAAAAGACAAATATTCTATGACTTACTTCATATGAAATATTTGTGGTTACCAGAGTGGGAGGAGAGGAGAGAGTGCTCTATTGTTTAGGAAACTTTGAGTTTCTGTTTATGAAAATGGAAAAAAATTGGTGACAGAATCTAGTGATTATTACTGTAATGACTATATAGTAAATTTTACACATAAAAACATTAATTTGGAAAATACATATATGTATGTGTGTGTATACACATATTTACAACAATTATAGAAGAAGGAAAATTGTGTGGAGTGTAGGTCTATTCTTTTTTTTTTAATATTTTTTTATTGGGAAAAACATATTGGGGGTACAAGGAGGTGAGGGTTGAGGGCAGAAGGGTGAGGATGGGCCAGGATGCAGTTGCAGAG
>NW_006403316.1:0-528 GCF_000299155.1 Elephantulus edwardii
AAGAAATTGGCAGACACAGAAGAATTTCCTGAATGAGCAAGAGCCTATGATGATAAAGGAAGGAGTTCAAGCTCCTCTGAAAGAATTGACAAAAAACAAGGTCCCAGGACTTGATGGTGTACTGATTGACATACTTCAACAAACAGACTGCCATGGATGTACTCACCAAGTTGTGACAAGAAATCTGGAGGACAAGCACCTGGCCAACTGACTGGAAGAGATCTATATTTGTTCCCATTCCAAGGAAAGGTGACTGATAGAATGTGGTAAGTAATTATCAAACAGTATCATTAATATCATATGCAAGCAAGATTCTACTGAAAATTACCCAAAAATGACCAGAACAGCTTATTAAGAGAGAAGTGCCTGACATGCAGGCTGGATTTAGAAGACGCCATGGCACTAGGGATATTGTAGCTATTGTTAGATGGACCTTGGCAGAAAGCAGAGAGTACCAGAGGAATGTCTATCATTGTGTTTCATTGACTATGCAAATACATTTGACTGTGTGGATCACAACAAACTGTG
>NW_006403316.1:628-2468 GCF_000299155.1 Elephantulus edwardii
TAGGCAGAATATTAAATGATCCAGGAAGCATTAAAAGAAGACAGAAAGAGTATACAGAGTCATCGTACCAAAAGAAATTGGCAGACACAGAAGAATTTCCTGAATGAGCAAGAGCCTATGATGATAAAGGAAGGAGTTCAAGCTCCTCTGAAAGAATTGACAAAAACAAGGTCCCAGGACTTGATGGTGTACTGATTGACATACTTAAACAAACAGACTGCCATGGATGTACTCACCAAGTTGTGACAAGAAATCTGGAGGACAAGCACCTGGCCAACTAACTGGAAGAGATCTATATTTGTTCCCATTCCAAAGAAAGGTGACCGATAGAATGTGGTAATTATCAAACAGTATCATTAATATCATATGCAAGCAAGATTCTACTGAAAATTACCCAAAAATGACTAGAACAGCTTATTAAGAGAGAAGTGCCTGACATGCAGGCTGGATTTAGAAGACGCCATGGCACTAGGGATATTGTAGCTATTGTTAGATGGATCTTGGCAGAAAGCAGAGAGTACCAGAGGAATGTCTATCATTGTGTTTCATTGACTATGCAAATACATTTGACTGTGTGGATCACAACAAACTGTGAATGGCTTTGAGAAGAATGAGAATTCCAGAACATTTGATTGTGCTTATGTGAAACCTATACTTGGACCAGGAGGCAGTCAGCAGAACAGAGCATGGAAACACTGCATGGTTCAAATTGGGAAGGGTGTACACCAGGGGTGTGTCCTATCTCCATACCTTTTCAATACAAATGTAAACCATGATTAAACTAAGTTCAGTATTAAATTAGACTTTTAAAAACTGTAATAGACAGTACAGGAAAATATATAGGAAAATTATCATTCCCACATTACCTTTTTGGTAATATGTGAAAATCAAAACAGGAAGTCAGCCCTTTCTTGTGAGATCCCTAGCTGGTGTGCTCTTCCCAGCCAACCCCAGGAGAGAAGCAGAGATTCTTAACTTCCTGGTGGGCACCCAAGTCACAGAGAACTTTGCTTTGGGACCAGAGAGGAAGGAACAGAAGCAGCATGACTTCTCCTCCAGATACCTTTCATGTGAGCTCTCCAGTCACAGCAAACATTGCTGCTAGCTGGGTGCTCAGAGGGGAAAAACCAGAGGAAACTAAAGTCCTTTCTCACTGACCTCCACAACCCCAGCAAATTGTGTAACAGAAACAGAGAGGAAGAACCACAGGCAGAGAGTTGCCCTCCTCTTTCCTCTTGGAGTGTTGAACAATTAAGGCAAGTCTTCCTGTGAGCCCAGGAATGGGAAAGGTCTTCAGGCAAGCTGAGTTGCTCTCTGCGCCTCTGGAGTAGTGAGCTCTGGCACCAAAGTTGCCAGACCCAAGACCTGCTAGGACCCAATGTAAGAAAAACTCTATCATAGAGATGACACAGAAAAAGCAGACTACCTCACACCTCACACAAAACCAAAGCAAGAAAATACCCCCAAATATGATCAATATACAAAATAAATGGATTTCCTAAAGTAAAAAATTCTGATCCAGTTTTCTTCAACATAATTCAAAAGAGCAATGGTTCAAAAGAGTATTTTCAATGGTTAAAAAACCTCAGAGAATTGCAAGATTCTGCAAGCAAAAGCTAAGAAGAACATTAAAAAAAATCAAGACAATGTAGATAAAACCAATAAGGCATCAGAAACCACCAACATCCCCCAAAAAACCCCAGAAACCTAGAATATTAGGACCAGCATCAAAGAATCTGTCAACATATTAAGGGAACAGATGAGCAGAATTAAAGAGAGGAAGCACTGAATCAGTGAAACATAACATAGACCTCTGAGAACTGATCTGCTAGCAGAAAAA
>NW_006403316.1:3368-4460 GCF_000299155.1 Elephantulus edwardii
CAAGTGATAGAACTGCAAAATACACAAAGCAAACATTAACAGAACTAAACAAAGCAATAGACATCACACAATAGTAATAAAAGGGCTTCAATATACTACTCTCAATGATAGATAGGATGACTAGAAAGGAACTCTAAAAAGATATTGAAGAATTAAACTATAGAATCAACCTCTTCAAGCTCATAGATACACGCAGGCTAATGCATCCTAAAAAAGCTGAGTATACTTTCTTCTCCAGAACACACAGAATATTCCAGAATAGATTATCTTTTTGGTCACAAAACCAAATCTTATTAAATTAAAAAAACATCAGAATAATACAAAACATTTTCTCAGACCACAATTATACAAAATTAGAAATCAACAAGAACATAAAGTAAAAAAAACAAACAACCAAAACCACCAAACCCAAAAACCCAAACAAAAAAAACACACCTAGAAGCTGAACAACCCTTCTAAAAAGGTTATTAGAAAAACTAAAAAATGAAATAAACTTCTTTTCTTGAAACAAGTGAAAATGAAAACACAACTCAACAAAATCTCTGAGTCCAGCAGTAAGCAAACACATCAAAAGGGAAGAAAAAAGGGAAAAAAATCTACTATTTAACTTAACACTTACAACAAATAGGAAAAAGCAAAGCAAAGCAAGAAAACCTGGCATCCTCTAAAAGAAAGTGTTGTGTGTGTGTGTGTGTGTGTGTGTGTGTAGATAGGTAGATAGATGATAGATAGGTAGATAGATAGATAGATAGATAGATAGATAGATAGATAGATAGATAGATAGATGATAGATATATAGATAGATGTTATGTGCTGTTGAGTTGCTTGCAACTCATAGCAACCCTGTGTACAACAGATCTGAATCCTGCTTTATCCTGAGGCAACCTTATTGTCTCTGACACACCTACCCCCATTACCCTAGTCTCTGAATCAATCCATCTCATCAAGGATCTTCCTCTTTTGCACTGTCCCTTCCTCTTACAAGCATGGTGTCTCATCCAAAGACTGGTCTATCCAGGCAACATGACCAAAGTATATCCGATGAAGAGTCAGAATCCTTGCTTCCAAGGAGCAGCCTGATTTCATCCTCTC
>NW_006403317.1:0-1427 GCF_000299155.1 Elephantulus edwardii
CCTGACAAAAGTGCAATTTGTCTTCTGATTTCCTGACTGTTGATGCCAAGAGTGTTGATTGTGGAACTGAGCAAGCAGAAATTGTGAACAACCTCAATCTCTTCTCCATCTATCATATGGTGTTGCCACTTGACCCAGTGGTGAGAATCTTTGTCTTCTTAATGTTGAGTCTCAATCCATATTGAAGACAGCAGTCCTTGCAAGTAATATAATAGCAAAAGTATATGTGTATCTTTAATAATAATAATAATAATAATTAAATCATTTGCCATCAAGTGGTTCTAACTCACGATTTTCCATGTGTGTCAGAGTAGATGGTGTTCTCCAGGATGTTCAATAGCTGGTTTTCCCAAAATTAAATTGGTAGGCCTTCATTCTGACGTATGAAGCAGCTATTGAATTCAAACTGTCTGCAGAGACTCCAATCAAGTGGATTTGAGTTGAAAGCAAACAAAACAAAAAAAGAAAGAAAACAAAAAAACAAAGAAAACAAAAAAACCTCACCAAAACCTGCAGTCATCGAGTTGGTTTCAGCCCATGATCCCCTTGTGTGTTACGGAGTAAAACTATGCCCTGGTGGCTTTTCTTAGCTACACCCTTTTAGGGAAGCCAAGTATCAAGTACTTCCCTCACAGGGCCAGTGAGTGAGTTTGAACTGCCAATCTTTAGGGTAGTGGTTGAATGCAAACAGCCATATTGTTCCTGTTAGTCACTGAGTTGATTCTGACTTGAGGTAACCCTGTGTCTGCAGAGCAGAGTCATTCCCCGGGGCTTTCGAGGTGGTGCCTTTCCTGAGGCAGCTACCCACGTCTGTCCTCTGAGGTGCCTCTCATCACCATGTCCAAGGCGTGAGTCAACTCCACCTCCCACAGACCCTCCACTCGGTTTCTGAGGCTGAGATTCTTTGTGAGAGGAGAGAGCTCATCTTTCTCCGACAGATCAACTCATAGATATGGATTGTTAACCTTGTAGTTAACTGTGCAATGCCTAATGACCTACCGGGTAGGTTTAAACCACCAACTGCTTAGTTGGTAGTCAAGCATGTAAGCATTTGTCCCTCCCAACAATTCCACGTACCCATCACTGTCAAGTTGACTCTGTCTCACAGTGAGCTTACAGGACAAAGGAGAACTACCCCATAGAGTGTCCAAGGCTCCAGAGCTTCATGGGAGCAGACATCTTTCACCCAAGGAGCAGGTTCCAACACCCAAACTTCCCATTAGCAGCTGGGAGTTTAACCGTTGTGACAAGGACACAGAAATTATTATTATTGATTATTTTAATGAACATTTCCAGAGATTTTGGGTTTCTCTGGTTTTACCAACGTGTTTCTCTCACTTACTCATTTATTGCCATCAGGTTGGCCGTGGCTCAGAGCTGACCCTCCAGCCGGTTTTTGGAGGCCATAAATAAATTGGGGGGGGGGG
>NW_006403317.1:2617-3875 GCF_000299155.1 Elephantulus edwardii
TGGTCCAGTGGTGAGAATCTTTGTCTTCTTGACATTGAGCCTCAATCCATACTGAAGGCTGCAGTCCTTGACCACCTGTAGCAAGTGTATCAGGTCCTCCTCAGTTTCAGCAAGCAGGGTTGTGTCATCTACATAACGCAGATTGTTAATAGATCTTCCACCAACCCTGACGCCACACTTCTCCTCATAGAGCCCAACCTCTCAGATAATCTCCTCTGCATACATGTTGAAAAGGTATGGAGATAGGACACATCCCTGGCATACACTCTTTCCAATTTTGAACCATGCAGTGTTCCCTTGCTCTGTTCTGACGATTGCCTCTTGGTCCAAGTATAGGTTTCGCATTAACACGATTACATGTTCTGGGATTCCCATTCTTCTCAGAGTCAGCCACAGTTTGTTATGGTCCACACAGTCAAACACCTTTGCATAATCAATGAAACACAGATAGACATTCTTCTAGTATTCCCTGTTTTCAGCTAAGATCCATCTAACATCAGCTACAATATCCCTAGTACCACGACCCCTTCTAAACCCAGCCTGGACATCTGACAGTTCTTTGCTGATGTGCTGTTTCAATCATTTTTAGATAATCTTCAGTAGAATCTTGCTTGCATGTGAAATCAATGAGATTGTTCTATAGTTTCCACACTCTGTTGGGTCACCTTTCTTTGGAATGGAAACAAGTATAGATCTCTTCCATTCTGTTGGCCAAGTGGTTGTTCTCCAGATTTCTTGGCACAACTTGGTGAGCACATGCAGGGCAGCATCTGCTCGCTGAAATACATCAATTGGTATACCATCTATCTATTCCTGGGGCCTTATTTTTTCCTATTTCCTTCAAAGCAGCTTGAACTTCTTCCTTCATCACCATAGGCTCTTGCTCATATATTATTTCATTAAATTCTTCTGTGTCAGCCAATTCCTTTCGATACAGTATATATTCTTTTCATCTTCTTTTAATACTTCCTGGATCATTTAATATTCTTCTTAAAGCATCCTTGATTATAGCAACTCAAGGTTTGAATTTGTTCTTCAATTCCTTGAGCTTAAGAAATGCTGAATGACTTTGGCCCTTTTGGTTTTCTGACTCTAGCTCCTTGCACATTTCATTGTAATATTTTGCTTTGTCATTCCGAGCTGCCTTTTGGAATCTTCTGTTCAGCTCTTTAGTATCATTAATTAATTATTTCTTGTGCTTTGGCTTCTCTGCACTCCAGTGCAGTCTTCAGAGTTTCTTCTGATCAATTTTGGTCTT
>NW_006403318.1:0-666 GCF_000299155.1 Elephantulus edwardii
GAAACACAGTATTACAAAGCTCAAGTCCCTTCCCCAATTGCATGGTTCTCTGTCCCTTTAGAGGTAATCACCACCAAGAAGTGTCCTGTAGGAGAGCACATCAAGGGTGAAGTCTCCACAAAACAGAATCCTACAACTTTAGAATTCACTGCGGCATCATGTAGTAACATGAACGTAGTAACATGAATGGTCTTGAAAAGAACTTTGTGTAAGTTGCTAAATGACGTGGAAGAAAAAACATTCATTTCCCGACACTCTTAGCCAGCTCTGCAGCTTGCTTGATTTAAGAAGTAAAATTCTGAGGCTGAGGCATTATAAGTATACTTGACGGAAAAAGGAAAATGCTATCTGCAGTACCTGGTGAATCCTCGGAAGCTTCCATTTAAAAAAAGAAATAGTGCAGTGTTAACATGTAAGAGGATGCCTGCCCACAGTCTGAGGCAGTGTCATCCTTTTGGGTATTGTAAGGGATTGAGCTGCACCCTCCTTTTGAGGTATTATGAGGCCCAAACTTCTAGCCTGTGAAAGTCACTCATGTAGACATGGAGTCTTTGAAAACCATATGGGCAGATCTACTCTGTCCTACAGGGTTACTCTGAGCTAGAAGAGACTTAAAGACAATAGGTTTGTTTTGTTAATGTCACCTTGTGTGGAAATAGGGTCTTG
>NW_006403318.1:3458-4041 GCF_000299155.1 Elephantulus edwardii
TTTACTCCCAGGTTTCTGATCCACCTTGAATTGTGTATGACATGAGGTGTGGATCGTGCTTTCTGCAGGCAGCGGTCCAATTTTGCCAGAACCATTTGTTGAAGAGGTTGTCATTTCCGCTTTTGATCCCCACAGCCAAATGCCCTTGCACAGTCAATAAAATACAAATAAACACTCTTTGGTTTAGTTAGTTACTGGAGGGGGAGGGGGAAATAGGTTAACAGAAGAAAAAATACCTGTATATCTGCAAATCTGCAATTATAATATTAACAAAATAACAATTATGTTGACAAAACTATCATCACTGTTTTAGAGGTATTCAAAGCAGAGGATTAATTATTCCTCACCTCCCCCCCAAGAGGATAAATGGCCTTAGCTCTTCAGCAAAGAGATAATAAATCCTTACAAAGGTCCAAGAGCAACATGTAGTTTTTTATATAAATTGAACTTCAATGCCATGGAATTTTTTATAGCTTTGATTTCGTTTTGCACCATCAAGTCAGAACTGACTCATAGCTGACCCTCCAGCACGTTTTCGAAGGCAATTTAATCGCACAAGAGGAAATTGCCCATCTTTATCCTG
>NW_006403319.1:0-3915 GCF_000299155.1 Elephantulus edwardii
GACCAGTCCTTGGAGAAGGACATAATGCTGGGGAGGGTGGAGGGACAGCGCAGGAGGGGAAGGCCCTCTATGAGGTGGATTGATTCAGTGACTGGGGTTATTGGGATGGGAGTGTCAGAGACAGTGCGATTGGCAGAAGACAGAGCAGAGTTTAGGGCTATCGTGCATTGGGTCACTATGAGTCGCAAGCAACTCGACGGCACATAACAACAACAACAGGAGTATATGTAACTAGCTACAAATACTGGTTACATATACACCTACTTTTTTAAAAAAGAGAGCATACTTCCCTAGCACTTTGTTCTCTAGTGTTTGGCTATAAATCTGGGGGTGAGGGGAGAGGAGTAGAACGAAAAAAGGGGGTGGGGGAGCCTAAAAAAAGCAATAAAAATAAAAACTACTGTTAAATATACTGGACTTTACCCCTCTAAATAGCTAAAAGATCCCGTATTTCTACATTATTCCTATATTAAGGTAAATTGGCTTATTTGTCTTTATCTGTCTTAGCTCAAAAAATAATATATATACTACTTAACATACAGTTAAGTTAATGTATGATAATTACATTAAGTGGCATCATTTAGGAAAAAGGCTATCTCCTTAAGTTTGTTTTCACCTTAATGTAATGATTGTTTTAAAAAAGAGAGGGAAGGGGACCAAAGAAGAGAGTAAATAGATAAAAAGTCCAGAATGAAAAATAATCAACCAAGGCATCCTCTGACTGATAGAAACTACAGATATTTTTCTATTCTTCATATTTCATCAGTTTCCAAATGCTCAGAATAAGTAGTTTCTCACTTTAAAAATCTTTTCATATAAAAATATTAAAATTTCTTTTATTTAGGGAGCTCTGGTGGTCTAGTGGCAAGAAGCTGCACTGCCATACCAGAGGTATGCGGTTCGAACCCACCAGATGCTCTGTTGGAGAAGGAGGGGCAATCTCCTATCCAGTCAGATCCAATTTGATGGTACACACAAAAAAATTTAAAAAATTTTAAAAATTTATTCTCTTTAAATAAAACGTTGTTTTAAAATAAAGCCCTAAAAGAAAATTGCAGCAATGAATGAATGGAAATCCAAAACCTCTGTAAAAATAGATAGATAGATAGATAGATAGATAGATAGATAGATAGATAGATAGATAGATAGATAGATAGATGATAGATAGATAGATAGATAATTTAAAAAAAAAAACCTTTCAATTTCTTGGAGCTGATGATCTTCCTGTAGGTTTTCTGAGGCTGTAAAACATGGAAGAGACGACTCCTCACCTTTCTCCCTCAGAGTCGTTGGGGGAATTGAACAGCGTTTGGGGTAGAAATGCAACTCTATATGGTTCCCTCAGGTGTTTGCTGTAGGTGCCATCAAGTTGACTACAATTCATAGCAAGCCTAGGAACAACAGATCTAAATCTTGTCTTATCCTGTGCTCTCCTCGTGTTCACTGACACACTCGAGTCCATCACTATAGTCACTGTGTCAATCTACCTTGCTGAAGGTCTTCCTCACTTTCTCTGACTCTCTACTTTCCCCAGTATGGTGTCTTTGTCCAAGGACTGGTTCCACTTGAAAACATGCTTTAAGTATGGGAGACAAACAGAGTCTTCAAAACTGAGTAATACTAATCAGTGTCCAGTAAGGTTTGGAGAAGAGGCAAGTGTCCAAACAAATCTGGTGAGCATCTTATCCTTACCCAGACCTATGGTCCATCCTACCATGCAAAAACTCAGAGTCCACAGTTTTCGTTCCCACTCCAGAAACTTCAGGGCTGAGCAAGAAGCAGAACCCTGCCATAACCAGTCCACTCTCAACATAGTTAGATGGATAATCCTTTTATTCCGTTCTCACTCAATCTCTAGATTGAGATGCACCTTGGGTAGACCTAGAGAGTGGACCTACGCGGTCTCAGATCCCCAGCACCTCTTAGTTCTCGTAGATACAGCCTTGGTTCCCATTCGCCAAGAAGACCAAGGCCACTTTAAGAAGAGATAGCACCTAACCTAAAAATCTCTTGCTATTACCCCCAGACAGGGAGGAAAAAGTGAAAGCATATTCTTCCATTTCTGAGATAATCCCTTTGTCTGGATCTCATTCCTTTATAACTTTCGAGTAATCTACTGACACTCTAAGGAGCTTTGGTAGCTTAGTGGTAAGGAATTGTGTAGTCAACCCAAAAGCACATGGTTCAAATCTACCAGATGCTTCATGGGAAAAAGATGAGCCACCTCTATGAGGTGGATTGATTCAGTGACTGGGGTAATCAGGATGGGTGTGTCAGAGGCAACGCGATTGGCACAGGATAGAGCAGGGTTTAGGGCTGTTGTACATAGGGTCGCTGTGAGTTGCAAACGACTCGACGGCACATAACAACATATGTATGTAATATATATTACAGTCATTTTGTATAAATCATTTTACAACAGTTATCAGTCTTTATGGTGAGTGACATAGTACAGACACAAAAGGGCAATTAGGGTATAAGGCCACTAACACAAAGAAACCAAGAAACAGTTAAACACAGGGGAGGAAAAAAATCATGGTGCATTAACAGAGATAAGAATCAAGGGAGAGGGGAACAAAAAAATAAATAAAAATTAATTTCTTGCAAAGTACACAAGAAAGCAGATGATTGACTGATACTCTCTATATACACCTGTTGTTGTTATTGTTGTTATGTGCTGTCAACTCAGCATCCCTATGTACAACAGCCCTAAACTCTGCCCAATCCTGTGCCAATCTCACCATCTCCGACACACCTACCCCCATTACCCCAGTCACTGACTTAATTCATCTCATCGAGGGTCTTCCCCTCCTGCGCTGACCCTCCACCCTCCCAAGTATGATGTCCCTCTCCAAGCAATGGTCCTTCCTCACAACATGTCCAAAGTATGTCAGATGACGCTTCAGAATCCTTGACTCCAAGGAACAGCCCAGCTTCACCCTTTCCAGGACAAACCTATTTGTTTTCCTAGCAGTCCATGGTATATTCAATACTCTTCTCCAGCACCACAGCTCAAAGGCTATCTACCCTCCCTAGTCATTGTCCAGCTCTCTGATTCATAGCAAGTGATTGAAAAGACCATGGTATGTATCAGGAGCACCTTAGTCTCCAGACTGACATCGTTGCCCTTCAGTACTTTAGAGAGGTCTGTAAACACAAACTTTACCACTGCAATATGTCTTTTAATTTCCTGGCTGCTGGTGCCAAGAGTGTTGACTGTGGAGCCAAGCAAACCAAAACTGTGAATAATCTCAATCTCTTCACCATCCATTATGCTGCTGCCAACTGGTCCAGTGGTGAGAATCTTTGTTTTCTTGATATTGAGCCTCAAACCATACTGAAGACTGCAGTCCCTGACCTTCCACAGCAAGTGCTTCAGGTCCTCCTCAGTTTAGTAAGCAGGGTTGTATCATCTGCATAATGCAGCTTGTTGATGATTCTTCATCCAATCCTGATGCCACATTTCTCCTCATAGAGCCCAGCCTCCCAGATAATCTGTTCTGCATAAAGATTGAAAAGGTATGGAGACAGGATGCAGCCCTGGCAAACACCCATTCCAATTTTGAACCATGCAGTGTTTCCTTGCTCTGTTCTGACGACTGCCTCCTGTTCCAAGTATAGGTTTCACATTAGCATGATCAAGTGTTCTGGGAGTCCCATTCTCCTCAGAGTTAGCCAGTTTGTTATGATCCACACAGTCAAGTGCCTTTGCATAATCAATGAAACAAAGACAGACATTCTTTGGTACTCCTTGCTTTCAGCCAAGATCCATCTAACATTAGCTACAATAAAGTGCTAGGGAAGTGTGCTCTCTTTTTAAATAAAGTAGGTGTATATGGTGAAGAGATTGAGATTGTTCACAGCTTTAGTTTGCTTGGCTCCACAGTCAACACTCTTGGCACCAGTAGCCAGGAA
>NW_006403320.1:0-698 GCF_000299155.1 Elephantulus edwardii
GTAAATTCACACAATGAAATACTATGCAGCATGTAGGAGCAATGATTTTGTAAATTACTACCTAACTTGGGAGGGACTGGAGACCATTATGCTAAGGGAACTAACTTAGTCCCATAAGAATTAATACTGTATAAGACTATTATTGTAGAACTTGGAGAATCCAAGCTGAAAGGGGAGAGTGGAGTGTGGACAATGGGTGGAGTGGCAGGGGCTTAAGCAAAGGGTCATACAATTTGATTCATGGAGGATGGGGTGGGTAAAAGAAATTGGAAATATCTGATGTGAAAAACAATGTATATTAACATTATAAGTAAAACAGCATAAAAAGGTTTAAAAATACTAATTTGTAAGCAAACCAATTAAGAAATAATGTAAAAGAGAATGTATATGAATGATTGTGTGACACACAATGTATATGAATGAAACAAAATATAAAGGAATTTTTATATGAAAATCAATATAAACATTTAAAAAAGAATTCGTAGTATTCAATTTTAAAAAGTTAAGGTATATTTAAAATCAAGGAAGCAGGGTTGTGTCCTCTGCACAACTTCAGACTGTTTAGGGATCTTCCATCAATCCTGACGCTACATTTCTCCTCATAGAGCCCAGCCTCCCGGATAATCTGTTCAGCCTAAAGGTTGAAAAGGTGTGGAGACAGGACACATCCCTGGCATACGCCCTTCCCACTTTTGAAC
>NW_006403320.1:4583-5472 GCF_000299155.1 Elephantulus edwardii
AAAGAACAAGAACCACATGATTTTATCAATTGACGCAGAAAATACATCTCACCTTTCTGATTAAAACACTCAACAAAATAGGAATAGAAGAAAATTTCCTCAAGTTAGTGAAAAGTATATATGAAAAATTAAGCTATAACATTGTCAATGGAGGAAGACTAAAAGTTACATTATGAAGAGTGGCTGGACTAGGATGTCCACTATCACCACTCCTATTCAATAGTATATTGGAAGTACTTGCTAGGGCAATAAGATAAGAGAAGAAAATAAGATGTATCCAAATTGGCAAAGAGGTGTGATACTGTCAAACAGGTAACATGATAATGTACACAGACAATTCCAAAGACTCAACAAAAACTTACAGACCTAGGAAACCAATTTAATAGAACGGAATAATTTAAGGATAATATACAAGAATATTTGGATTTTCTCTACAGTAGCAAAGAAAACATTAAAAAGGAAATGTGAAAGCAATTTCATATATAATAGCCAACCACGAGATGAAAACACAAAAGACTTTTATGAGGAGAACTACAAACAGTACTAAAAAAAAAAGGAATAGACCTAACTAAAAGAAAAAATTTTACCTGTTCATGGATAGAAAGACTCAATATAATGAAAAATGACAATCCTACCAAAAGCCATCTACATGTTTACTATAATTTTAACATAGATACCTAATCCATTTTTCAAAGAAATAGACAAGGCGACCTAAACAGGCAAAACCCTTTTGAAAAATAAAAATAAGGTGGGAGGCATAGCACACTCTGTGATCTCAAAACACGCTACACAGCCATAATTAAACACTCGGGTATTGTTATAATGACAAATATATAGACTAATGGAAAAGTATAGAGAATGTAGAAATCAACCCACCTTTTTCTATGAT
>NW_006403321.1:0-1061 GCF_000299155.1 Elephantulus edwardii
ACTTGATAGCAGCTAACAACAATAGCATTCACTGAAAAGGTCATTTTGAAACACTGTCAGAAAGTATTATTGTTGATAGTTGTCATCCAGTTGATAACTACTCATAGCAACTGCTATTACCATACAAGTTGCATTGGGAGAATCTACTGTCAGGGACCTCTCAAGAGTGCAAAAGGCAACAATGTTAATCTAGAGACTAAGGTTCAGCTGATTCAGGTCATGATCGTCTCAATTGCTTGCTATACATCTGAGAACTGGATAATATATAAGGATGATGGGAGAATCGATGCCTTTGAGAAGTGGTGCTAAAGAAGAATGTTGAGCGTACCATAGACAGCCAAGAGAACAAACAGATGTGTCCTGCAGGAGGTTAAACCAGTTTACAAATTTAAAGTTCTGTCTCACATATTTTGGGCATGTTACCAAGAGGAACTGGTCCATGGATAAGAACATGGTGCTTGGAAAAGTAGAGGGTCAGTGCAGGAGAGGAAGATTCTGGATAAGATAGATTGACACAGTGACTGGGGCAATAGGGTCAGTTATGTCAGAGGTGATGAGGTTGGCTCAGTATAGGGCAAGGTTCAGAGCCACTATTAATAGGGTCACTATGAGTTGTAGTTGACTTGGTGGCACATAACAACTACCGTAGGCATTCATTATATGTGAAATTAAAATGAAATCATAGGCAAATTCACTTTTTCCTCTCTTTATATGTTGCCTGTTGGTACAGTGGTAAGGATTTTTCTTTTCTTGATGTTGAGATGTAATCTATATAGAAGGCTATAGTCATTGATCTTCTGTAGTAAAAGCATCCAGCAAGTGTTTTATTTGGAAAAACAAAACAGAAAAAGAAGCTAAAGATCAATAATCTGTTTTCAACAAGTCTGCTGTTAGGGACCTCTCCAAAGTACTGAAGAACAATGGTGTCTCCTTGGAGACTAAGGTGCATCTGATACAGGCCATGGTCTTTACTATTTATCACTTGTTATGCATCAGAGAGTTGGACAATGACTAGGGAGGATAGAAGGAGAATTGACGCCTTTGAGCTGTGGTGCTGGAGA
>NW_006403321.1:1176-3806 GCF_000299155.1 Elephantulus edwardii
TAGGGTAATCGGGATGGGTATATTGGAGACAGTGTGATTGGTACAGGACAGAGCAGAGTTTAGGAATGTTGCACGTAGGGTTGCTATGAGTCGCAAGCAACTCAACAGCACATAACAACAACAACAAACTATGAATAGATTTTCATTCATTCATTCATGGTCTCCATTTTACTAAAATAAAGAATGATATCTTTAGAGTGTTAATGAGACAATTTACAATTAAAACAAGCATTTACTTAATAATGAATGAAACTGCTTATTTAGCAAATAATTAAGACAAGTGGTTATAACACATTTTTTTTAGGTATTTTCCTCTTCACCGCACTTTCATTGATCTTAGGACTTTTTGGTATAGGAATTTATAATACCTGTTCATTATCATTGTAACACATTAATACCAAACCAGCTGCCACAGAGTGGACTCTTAGCTATCCTCCATTGGGACTCAAAGCTATAAAAGTTTACGGGAAATAACTTCAAATTTTCATTTAAAAAAATACTTAGTACAATATAATAGTTGACCTGTAGGCTATAAGCACAATATAGAGGGTACAGTGTTGTAACACCAGAGATCCTTTTGTAGTACATCATTGTTAGGTACCATTGAATTGACAAAAACTCATAGTGACCCTTCTAAAAATTGATCTGAATCTTTCCCTATCCTGTGCCATCTTCATATTTTTTTATATATTTTAACCCATTATAGTCACTAGGTTGCTTCTTGGAGGCAAGGACTCTGAAGCTTCATCTGACATAATTTGGACATGTTGTAAGGAGGGACCAGTCTTGGAGAGGGATGTCATGCTTGGGAGGGTGAAGGGACAGTACAAAAGAAGAAGACCCTCAATGAGATGGATTGATTCACTAACTGGGGTAATGGGGGTAGGTGTGTCAGACAATAAAATTGGCACAGCATAGAGCAAGGTTTAGGGCTGTCATACATAGGGTCACAATGAATCGCAAGCAACATGATGGCACATAACAACAACAGCAGCAACAACATTACAATCACTGTGTCTTTCATTCTTATTCAAGGTCTTTATCTCCTTCACTGACCCTCCATGTTTCCAAGCATGGTGCCTTTTTCCAAGGACTTGTGTAAAAGAAAAGAGGACAATATGGGGGAAACAATGCCTGAATAACCACAAAAGAGAACTGCCACTGTCAATAACATCCAGTATGTATAACAAATCACTTAGTAAGACATGGTAACCCCATGCTGCTGTAGCTACTTTTACTAATCACAGTCTGAATTTCAGAGCCAAAGTTGGAGGTTTTAGTAAGGAAATAGTTTGGTATGTGGAAGAAGCAATGGATATCACACAGTGTAAAATCCAGGTTCAGTCCAGCAACATGAATAAATCTCTGATTTCCCCAGTCATTCAGCAAACTTTGTATCATAACAACTAAAAGTCTGCTCCCTGGGTTCATTTCCAGGCTTCTGTCAGGCTCTGCCTTCTGTATCAGCCTCTCCATAGTCTGGTCAGTTCTCTCAATTATGTTGGCCCAATAATTGTAAATGATATAGGAGATACTGATCAATGATGAATCATGTGTCTGCATTTGAGGCAGCTAGAAGTCATACCCTCAGAGGGGCTAAGGCAATAGTTAGAAAAGCTATTTTCAAAAGCCTCACATCACAATTGGCCCCTCCTAACAACATGCCCAAAATATGTGAGATGAAATTTCACAATCCTTTCCTCTGAGGAGCTCACTAGTTGCACCTTCTGTAAGACATATTTGTTTGTTCTTTTGGTAGTCTATGGAATATTCAGTTCTATTTTATAACACTACAACTCAAAGACGTTGATTCTTCTGTCATCCTTAGTCATTTGTCCAACCTTTGGAATTCTTTTTAAAGTAAAGGAAAAGACCATGCTTGTATCAGTTGAACTTTTGTCATTAAACAGACATCGTGTTCCTTTGTACCTCATAGAGGTCCTTGACAGATTTTCTCAATGCAACATGTCTTTTGATTTCTTGACTGCTAGTACCCAGGGTGTTGATTATGGATCAAAGTATGATGTAATGGTTGACAACGTCAGTCTTTTCTCTGTCTATCATAATGTTACCTGTTGGCCAAGTGATGAGGATTTTTGTTTTCTTAATCTTGAGATATAATACCTATTGAAGGCTTACTATTTGATATTTTGCAACAGACACTTCATGTTCTCCTCATTTTTGGCAAGCAAGGTCATCTGCATTACACTGGTTATTATTGAGTCTTCCTTCAAATATGATGCCATATTTCTGTGTATAGAGTCAAGCCTCTCAAATTATTTGCTCAGCAGATAGATTGAGTTAAGTATGCCTTGATCATTCCTTTATTTTAAACCATGCAGTGTTCCCTTTCTCCATTCATACAACAGCTTATTAATCTAAGTATAGATTTCTCATGAGCACAATTAAATAGTTTGAGATTCCCATTCTTCTCAATGTTAGCCATAATTTGTTATAATCCACACAAGTAGATGCCCTTGCATAGTCAATGTAGCACAAATAGACATTGTTTTGGTATTCTCTGTTTTCAGCCAAGATCTATCCAAATTCAGCAATGATATCTGGTAACATAGGCTCTTTTAAACCGTGTTTGAACTTCTGGAAATTCCCTATTAATGTACTGTTCTAGC
>NW_006403322.1:0-1165 GCF_000299155.1 Elephantulus edwardii
CTTTGCAGCACTAAACTGTCTGGTGCTGTTTTGTTAATTCTAGCTCATAGTAAACCTATATAGAACATAATGAAGCATTGCCTGGTCTTTTACCATCCCAATAGTCGCTGCTGTGTTTGAGGCTACTGTTGAAGCTTCTCTGTCTAATTCATCTTGTGCAAGTCTTCCCCTTTCTTGCTGACCTCTACTTTACCAAGTAAAATAAATCCACGTAAAATTAAATTGTTGATAACGTCAATCTTTTCTCCTATCACAGTGTTGCCTTTGGCCTATTGGTGAGGATTTTTGTTTTCTTAACTCTGGGCTATAAAATCTATATTGAAAGCTATTTTAAGTGCATCAAGTAAGCGCATCTTCTACAGTGAGTGCATCAAGTAAGCGCATCTTCTACAGTGAGTGCATCAAGTCTACTTCACTTACAGCCAGCAAAGTTGGATCATCTGCATAACACAGGTTGCAGAATCTTTGTCCAATCTGGATTCTACATCCTTGTTCATACAGTCCAGCTTCTTGAATGATTTGCTCAGCACACAGATTGAGTATTATCAAACAATATCACTAATATCCTACTAATACACTAATACAGATTGTAGAGAAAGAAACAGCCCTGATGCACACCTTTTCTGATTTTAAACCATGCAGTGTTTCCTTGTTCTGTACATACAACAACTTCTTGATCTACGTATAGGTTTTGCACAAACATGATTAAATGTTCTTGGATTCCCATTCTTTACAATGTTAATCATAATTTGTTACAATCCACACAGTCAAATGTCTTTGCATAGTCAGATAAGATACAGATAAACATCTTTCTGATAATTTCTGCTTTCAGACAAGATCCATCTGGCATCAGCAGTGATATCTCTGTGCCATGAACTCTTCTGAATCAAGCCTGAATTTCTGGCAGTTCCCTGTCAATGAACTGTTTTAACCATTTTTTCAGTAACCTTAAAGATTATACTTGAGTAGGATATTAGTGATATTGTTTGATAATTCCCTCGTTCTGTTGTATCACCTGTTTTGGGAATGAGAAAAAAATATGAATCTCTTTCAATCAGTCAGCCAGGTGGCTATCTTCCAAATTTCGTGACAGACTGGTAAGCACATCCAGGGCTCCATTTGTTGAAATATGTCGGTTGATATTCCATCAGTTCCTGGAGCCTTG
>NW_006403322.1:2195-3392 GCF_000299155.1 Elephantulus edwardii
ACTCAAGTGTATCAGAGATCATGAGGATAACGTAGGATAGGGCAAAGTTGTTCACAGGGTTGCTGTGAGTCATAGGTAACTCCATTGAACCCGACAACAGCTACTACTTTATCAGGCATAATGTCTTTCCCCAGGGACTGGTCCTTCCTGATAACAGATCCAGAGTATGTGAAACGTTGTCTTACTATCCTTACTTAAAGTTTCTAAGACATATTGGCTTGTTCTAGTACAGATTGGCTGTACTTATAAGACAGACTGACAGTCTCTTGTATGTCCAGTATCCTCTGGTAACATGACAATTCAAAGGTATCAGTATTTTAGGGGTCTTCATTGTAAACTTTAACATGCATATGAGACAGTTAAAAATATCATAGCTTAGGGGAGCTGGTGGCCTAGTGGTAAGGAGTTGCAACTACAATCTCAGAGGCGCACGGTTCGAATCCACCAGATGCTTTGCCGGGGAAGGAGGGACAATCTCCTCCTGTACCATTCAGATCTGATTTGACAGTACACTCACACAAAAATAATAAAATAAAAATTAAAAAAAAAAAATCATAGCTTGGAGCTCTGGTGGCCTAGTGGCAAGAAGCTGTGCTGCAGTCCCTAAGGTGCGGTTCAAATCTACCAGATGCTCCTCTGGAGAAGAGGGATAGTCTCCTCCTGAGCCATTCGGATCTGACTTGATGGTACACAAAAAGGGAGAAATAAAAAAGGAAAAAAATACCGTAATTTGAGTCAGGTACACCTTAATTCTCAAATTGGTTTTTGCTGTAAAGAGTTCTTTTGTACAAGGCTTACCTACAGCAATAGGTAGTTGTATTTCTTGACTGCTAGTTAACTTCCATAGTCCTTGTTCATGGTTTGAAGTAAAAAAGGATCCTTAAACTTAATTCTTTTCCTACAGCTAAGAGAGGATAAAATAGATGAATGAGACCCTCTAAGAATTAAATCCCTGTGCTCATCCAAAACTTCTCCACCAGGGTAAAAAGGGAAGCCACAGACTGGGAAAAAATATTTGGTAATGACATGTCTGATAAGGGACTTATATCTAAAATTTATAGAATGCTTGAGTGCTACAACAAGATAAAGGTAAACAACCCAGTTGCAAAATATGCACAGGATGTGAATAGACACTTCACCGAAGAAGACATTCAGATAGCGAACAAACACATGAAGAAATGTTCAAAATCCTTAGTG
>NW_006403322.1:3492-4252 GCF_000299155.1 Elephantulus edwardii
CTAGAACTGCCACCCAAGCAGATATATGCACACCCATGTTTATTGCGGCTTTGTTCACAATAGCAAAGAGTTGGAAACAGCCCAAGTGCCCATCAGCAAATGAATGGATAGAGAAGCTGTGGTATATTCATACAATGGAATATTGTGCAGCACTGAAAAACAAAAAGAACTCGTGAAATATTATACAAAATGGGTGACCAGGAGAGACATTATGCTGAGTGAAATATCTCAGTCACAAAAAAGACAAATACTGCATAATGCCATTTTTAGAAAACATGACTGACATCAGGGTTGGGAAACTAAGAGAAAAGGGGATAAATAATGTACAAGGCATTGAAACAGATAGAAAGAGAACTGTTTAAAAGGAATATATGATGAGATATTATTTGCATGACAAGAGTCCAGAATAATAGCTGCATAGTAAAGTGGACTGGGAGAGGAGTATAACAGAATTTTTTTTCCAAAGAAAAAAAATGAGCCGAGGGGAAGGAGTGAGTAGGGAGGAAAATATGTGACAATGAATGAATGGAAATCCAAGTTCTCTATAAACTTTCATTAAAATCTCAATTAAAAAAATGTTGCATTTCTTGGTCTAGTTTGAAGATCTTGTTTTATGTTGCAGTGTAATCCATACTCAGCTAAAATTTTTTATTTTCATCAGTAAGTGCCCTGGATGTGCTCACTAAGTTGTGCCAAGAAATCTGGAGAACAGCCAGCTGGCCCATTGACTGGAAAAGATCGATATTTGTTCCCATTCCAA
>NW_006403323.1:0-1195 GCF_000299155.1 Elephantulus edwardii
GGTGAGACTTTTCACACCTTTGTCAAAGCTCTTGAACTCAGAGAAAAGGGTCATGGAGGATAACAGAGAATTAAGGAAACAATGCAAGTATTGTTTCTATGCCTATTGCAGAACCTTTGGATCCCAGTGCTCAAGTTCTTGAAGGAATTAACTATGGAGATCATTGGAGAAAAGAAGGAGAGACGGAAGGAAGGAAGGAAGGAAGGAAGGAAGGAAGGAAGGAAGGAAGGGGAAGGGAATGAGAGTTATTATATAAAACATAGTATAAACAAAAGATTATATAAGTTTTAAAGAGTGATGATGTCAGTCTAGAGTCTGAAGTGTGCCCAACCCAGGCAAGGGTCTTCATAATTACTTGCTGTGCATCAGATACCTGGACAATGAAAAAGGATGACAGGAGAATCAATTTTATTGCGCTGTGATGGTGGAGAAGAGTATTGAATATACCATGGACTGCCAAGAGAACAAACAGGTCTAGATTGAAGAGGGTGAAACCAAGTTTCTCCTGAGAGGCAAGTCTATCTGCCATATATTGAACATGTGGCCAGGAAAGACCAGTCCTTGGGAAAAGACAGCATACTTGGAAGATGGGAGAGACAGCACAGGAGAGGAAGACCCTGGGTGGGATATATTGACACAGTGACTAGGGGAATGAGTTTAGGTGTGTCAGAGTCAGTGAGACTGGTTCAGGGCTGAGCAAGATTCAGAGCTTTTGTACAAAGGTTCTCGATGAATTGCAGGCGACCAGATGGCACAAAACAACAATGTATGAATGAAACATCACGTAAACCAATTACTGCATGAAAACAAAAAAGGGGGAGGGGGAAGGAGGGTTGGAAAAGAGGAAAGATAATCACTGGAATAGTGGAGGTTGGTGGACAGGGGAGGAAATAGAGAAGGTTCAGTGGTGACTTGAGGAGATTGTGTGATAATAAACTTGGATATTGTTTGTTGTTTGTTTGTCAACTCATAGCGACCTTAGGTAAAACAGCCCTAAAACGTGCTCTATCCTGTGCCAATCTTATTGTCTCTGACACACCTACCCTCCATTACCCCAGTCACTGAATCAGTCCATCTCATCGAGGGTCTTCCTCTCTTGCGCTGTCTCTCTACACTCCCAAGCATGACGTCCTTCTCCAAGGACTGGTCCCTTCTTACATTATGTCCAAAGTATGTCAGATGAAGCTTCAGAATT
>NW_006403323.1:1930-2971 GCF_000299155.1 Elephantulus edwardii
AAAAAAAAATGAAAGAGAGAGACTTTTCACTTAAAACTGGAACAAGATGTTTGGCTTCTGAAAATTGGTGCCCATCAGTACCCACTTCCAAAACTTGAGTTTGGAAAGAACTGCCAAATATGCTCACTTATAGTGATCATCTAACCCTAACCCACAATATACATGAATCATATATAATGTAAATGAAATACTGTATTAAACACAATGTGGATGACTGATAAAAATATTAATTAAAAGATATACAAGGGTGGAAAGAGTGCTTTACTATCTAAGAAGATGAGAGATAAACAATGAGATATCACAAGAACAAATAACTTTTCAGGAAGGCACAGATGTTCTAGAGTACACATCTAGAAACAGAATTTCAAATACATAAGACAAAAATTGACATACTTAAAACCACTTCCACCTAATTGATGCTGACTGATAGTAACTACAGAGCAGACTAGAAATGCTCTAGAGGGTATCCAAGGCCATAACTCTTTATAAGAGCAGACAGCCTCATCTTCTTCAGAAGCAGCTGCTAGATTCAATTATCACACCAATCTGTTAAAAACCCAGTATATACTCCATTGCGTTATTATCATTGAAATAAAGAGAGATAATTCCATAATCATAATACTCATTTATTGTCATTGAGAGTAAACCTGCAATAGTTGTCTTCTATTGGGTTTTTTTGAAAGGAGGAGTGGCATCCACTTCCATAAAAGCTTGCCTCCGGAGACCCTATGAACCTTGGGAAGAGGATGAAAGGCACCCAAGCGTCGAGGACTCTCCTTCATAGGGTCGCTATGAGTCACCTGTGACTTGACGGCACTTAACAACAACAACAGTGGGTTTTTGGAAGCTGTAAGTCTGTGGAAGGAGACTTCTCCTCTTCCATTGAGCCTTTGGCACCCTCAGACCACCAGTGAGGTGCTGCTTTTTGGTTAGCAGTTCAACCAACTCATTCTGAACTATACCACCAGAACTCTCTTAGGAAATATAAACAGACCTTTTATCAGAATTTGATAGAAAATATACATTACAATTGAAAAAGAT
>NW_006403323.1:3262-3769 GCF_000299155.1 Elephantulus edwardii
AGCATTCTGGCTTCACCTTCTCCAGGCCAAACCTGTTTGTTCTTCTAGCAGTTCATGGTATATTGAACACTCTTCTCCAGCATCACAACTCAAAGACATGAGTTCTCTTTCTATCATCCCTATTCACTGTCCAACTGTCTGATGTATAGCACATAATTGCAAAGACTATAGCCCGGATTAGGTGCACCTAATGTCCAGCCTGATGTCGTTGCTCTTCAGTACTCTAGAGAGGTCCCTGTTGGCTGACTTTCCCAATGTAATTCGTCTCTTGATTTCCTGGCTGCTGCTACTAAGAGTGTTGACTGTGGAGCCAAGGAACTAAAATTATTAACTATCTCAATCTCTTCACCATCCATGCTGATGCTGCCAATTGGCCTAGTGGTGAGAATCTTTGTTTTCTTTATGTTGAGCTTCAATCTATATTGAAGGCTGTAGTCCTTGGTCTTCTTCAGCAAGTGCTTCAGGTCCTCCTCAGTTTCAGCAAGCAGGGTTGTGTCATCTGCATAA
>NW_006403324.1:0-1110 GCF_000299155.1 Elephantulus edwardii
CTGGGCAGTGACTAGGGAATGATAGAAAGATAATTGATGCCTTTGAGCTGTGGTGCTGGAAAAGAGTATTGAATATACCATGGACTGATAAGAGAACAAACATTTTTGTCCTAGAGAGGGTGAAGCAAGTCTGCTCTTAGAGGCAAGGATTCTGAAGCTTTACCTGACATACTTTGGGCATATTGCAAGGAGGGACCATTTCCTGGAGATAGACGTCATGATTGGGAGGACAGACGGACAATGCAGGAGAGAACGACCGTCAATGAGATAGATTGATTCAGTGATTGGGGTGGTGGGAGTGAGTGTGTTGGAGACTGCGAGGTTGGCACAGGATAGAGCAGAGTTTAGGGCTCTGGTACATAGGATCGCTATGAGTCAATGGCATATAACAACAACAATTACTATCTTTGACCTAATTTAAAATGTCACCTTTGTCACAAGACAGATGTTTTATGCACTATCATAGCCTTATACAACAGAATGAGCTCTAGATTCAGACTACAAAGTAATTATAACTACTTACAAGCTGTGTGACCTTAAGAAATTTATTTAACCATCCTGTGACTAAAATTTCTAATCTGTAAAATTGTGATAATGTGAGGCTAAAGTTGTTCTGAGGATTACAAAGATGAATTAATAAACAAAGTTCATAGCAAAACTTGATACACAGTAAATACATTTCAGGTGGTACTGCTGTACAGCAGGATGTAAAAGGAGACACTAATGATATTGCCTTAGCACTTTTGCTTGCTATAGTCCAGACAGTATGATCAAATTGAAGAGAATCTCACCCTACACTGTTCCTCAATGTTACTACCTGACAATCACTTCATTGTGATCGCACCATTAGAAGAACTTGTTAACATGTCTTCAAAAGTTAGAATAATATAGCAAACAGGTTGGAGTTATATGTTTGTGAACAAGTGGCTTTAGATCGACTTTCTAATTATTAGAAATGTGAAAAAATAGGGTCAGGGGAGCTCTGGTGGCCTAGTGGTAAGGAGCTGCAACTACAATCCCAGAGGCACATGGTTCGAATCCACCAGATGCTCTGCCGGGGAAGGAGGGACAATCTCCTCCTGTACCAGTCAGATCTGATTTGATGGTACA
>NW_006403324.1:2800-3969 GCF_000299155.1 Elephantulus edwardii
AAATATCTGGAATAATTTGCTCATCATTCACATTGAGTAAGCATGGAGAGAGAATACAATCTTGACATGCTCCCTTCTTTGAACAAATATGTCTTAAAGGAGGTTCAACCAGGATGTTCCTTAGAAACAAGAATTGAGAGACATCACAGGTATTTTTAGAAGTTTATCAGTAAGGGCCAATATCGGAGAAGGGCATTACATGTGTTAAAGGCGAGGGTAGGCAGAAACAAGGAATACCCTCAATATACGGATTGATACAGTGACTGAAATAACATACTAACGTATAGCAAAGATTGTGAAGTCGGTTTAACACGGGGCAATTATTTATTCTTCTGTACACAGTGACACTATGAGCCAGACCAACTTAATGGGATCTAACAACAGCTACAACAATATTTAAGTCATAAAATACGATGTTTGAAATTAAAATACTATGTCTAACTTTTACAAGTGGTGTGTGTACATGTGTGTGTTGTTAGGTGCCACTGAGTTGGCTAAGATTCATTATGACGCTATTAACAACAGATTGTAACCTTACCCTATCCTGAACCAACCTTATGATTTCTGACATGCTTGAAACCATCATTATAATCACAGTGTCAATCCATCTCTTGAAAGTCTTCCTCTCTTTAACTGACTCTTCCTATCCTGACATTATTTTTCTAGGAATTGGTCCCTTATGAAAAATTGCCCACATTATGTGAGATGGTTTCACCATCTTTGCCTCTCTAAGAAGAATCTTGGTTGCTCTTCTTTCAAGACAAAATTGACTGTTCTTTTGACAGTTCATGGAATATTCAGAGCTCTTCTTCAACACCATAATTCAAAGAAATCCATTAATTTTCAATGACATCCATCAAAGTCTATGTGTGTGTGTGTGTTCTGTTTCAGTCTCTGCTTATGCAACATAATTATCATGACTTTTGTTATTTCAAAAATATTTTCTTGTTTTTCATATAAAAATTTACTAATATTCTTTTTTAGATCTTTACTTTCTTTATGTTGATTTTTATTCCATACCAAAGGCTATAGTTCTTGATCTTCTGTAGCAATTCCTTTATAACTTCCTCACTTTCATCAAGGAAGGATGTGTTACCTGCCTAAACAAGGTTATTGATGAGTCCTCCTTTGATAGAGCCTGGTGCCTCATTCTTCTTTATAAAGTTCAC
>NW_006403325.1:0-656 GCF_000299155.1 Elephantulus edwardii
ATTTCTGACAGTATTTGTCAGTCTCTTCATACCACAAACTACGCCATCTAAATTTGATCCAGTTTGTCTCTTATGAACTTTATGGTTTGGAGTTTTATTCCCAGGTTTCTGATCCACCTTGAGTTGATATTTGTGTATGCTGTGAGATGTGGATCCCGTTTCAGCTTTCTGCTGTAGAAGTCCAGTTTTTTCCAGCACCATTTGTTGAAGAGGTTGTCATTTCGCCATTTGATAGGTTTTTATTTCCTTGTCAAACATCAGTTGACCATAGATAAAGAAAGAGGTCTATTTCTTGGTTCTTGATTAAGTTCCATTGGTCTATGTGTCTGCAATTGTACGAGTTCCATGCCGTTTTGAGGTTAGGGAGTGCTATGCCGCCCACTTAAGTTTGGTTTTTTGGTGGTTGGGTTTTTTTTTTCAGAAGTCCTTTTCTTAATTAGGATCTCCTTCTTTTCCAAGTAAACTTGGCAATTTCCCTTTCAATCTCCTTGAAAAGTAAATTTGGTATGTGGCACTGCACATGTAAACTGCTTTTGGTACGATTATAATTTTCACAATATTGAGTCTCCCTATTCATGGCCAGGACACATTTTTCCATTTGTATGGGTCTTTTATTCTGTCTCACAGAAAAGCTCTGTAGTTTTCGTTGTCCAGAT
>NW_006403325.1:2321-2915 GCF_000299155.1 Elephantulus edwardii
TCCAACACACCCATCCCTATTACCCCAGTCACTAAATCAACCCACCTCATAAAGGGCCTTCCTCTCCTGCCCTATCCCTCCACCCTCCCAAGCATCATGTCCCTTTCCAAGGACCAGTCCCTCCATACAACATGTCCAAAGTATGTTAGACGGAGCCTTAGAATCATTGCCTCCAAAGAGCATCTCAGTTTAACCCTCTCTAAGATAAATCTGTTTATTTTCCTACCAGTCCACAGTACTCTCAATACTCTTCTCCAGCACCACAGCCCAAAGGCATCAATTCTCCTTCTATCCACCTTAGTCATTGTCCAAGTCTCTGATGCATAACAAGTGATTGCAAATATTATGGCCTGTATCAGGCACACCCTAGTCTCCAGAGAGACACCATTGCTCTTCAGAACTTTGGTAAGGTCCCTAACAGTAGACTTTCCCATGGCAATGTGCCTTTTAATTTCCTGGCTGCTAGTGCCAAGAGTGTTGACTGTGGAGCCAAGCAAGCTAAAGCTGTGAACAATCTCAATCGCTTGACCATCCATCCTGATGCTGCCAACTGGTCCAGTGGTAAGAATCTTTGTCTTCTTGACATTGAGCCTC
>NW_006403326.1:0-636 GCF_000299155.1 Elephantulus edwardii
GATGAGATTTGGCACACCTGTCCTTCATTGGGGTGTTGTGTTGCTTCTGATGAGAGCTGCTTGTGATGAGGGTGTGCTGCTCTGAGTTTGGGGACGTTTGCCCTGTTAGGAGTTGCACGCACAGTGCGTGGAGTGCCTCTATGGATGGATGGAGTGGACCCTCCTCGTCATGGCACCTCCATCACAGTGGTTACATGACAAGGCTCTGGAACCCTCTACAGCGTCTGTGTCGGACATTTTGGTTTGGGTGATGGGCTTCTGTACAGGATGAACACACAGGGGTGGGGAGGTAGTCATGAACCTCAGCATCAAGATTTTGAGATCCTGCGTGGCACGCTGGTCCTGGGTGTTGGTGTCTGACTGCAGCCATGGGCTCTTGTGTTTCAGACATGATCAGGATGGTGCAAGATAGAACTGGGTTCAGATTTGTTGCTCACATGGTTAATGTCGGTTGTACTGGACTCAATGGCACCTATCCACAAGTGGTGATGAGATCACTTCTGTTTTCCTGGTGAACAACTGTGTCCAAACCATCTCCATGGGTCTCACCTTCATGTACTGTGCCCAACTCACCCTTTATGGATACCTGCCTGTTTTTGCCTATCATGCTTCCTCCTTGCTGTTGGTCCATGTCAC
>NW_006403326.1:2796-3913 GCF_000299155.1 Elephantulus edwardii
TGACATCATAAAGTATTTAATTTATTTCCCATTTGATGTTCTCAATTTGCATTTCCTTCTCACCTTCCTTCCTCTCCCAAAATTGCTCAAGCTAAACTTTCTGTGATCTCTTTTAAAATGTTAAAATGTGAGACAATAGGCATTCTTTTTCTGTTTTTTTAATATAAGGGGCCCTGAAGGTATAGTTCATTGTGTGTTGAGCAGTCTGAATACACCAGCCTCTCCTTGGGGGAAAAACATGAAGTGCCAGTAGCAGTGCTCAGTAGATGTGTGTTTAAAAAAAAAAAAAAGCATTAGTTATTCAACTATGCAACATAAGCCCTGCCCTGAAACCTAGTCTAACTGGAGGTGGCTCTCCATTGGGTTTCTGAATCTGTCAATCTTTCTTAGAGAAGACTAAATCTTTCTCTTATGAGCAGCTGGTGGATTTGAATAGTTAACATCCCAAATATAGTAGTTATTACTTAATTCCATCAGCTAAGATTTTTTTTTAAATAATGCCTCATTTTGGTCTTCTGGATGGAAATGAGATTTTAGGTATTACTCTTCAATCTAAGAGGAACTTTGGTGACTTCATGGTTGAGTTGTACTACATCCTCAAAGACACAGGTTCAAATCTACCAGCTTCTCCATGGGAGAAAGAAGGACAGTCTCCTTGTACTGTTTGCTGCCTCTTAAAACATATCTTTATTCAAGAGTGTTGTTTTCACCATAATAAAATGTAATAAATGAGAAAAAAAAGTCCATGGTTGTTGTCATTATGTATATATTTTTTTAAACATATTCCCATTCAAAATTTTATTTTGGGGTGTTAAACCTTGCATCTAGAACGCACACTATAATGATATATACATGTGTTCATGAAGTGGTAGGTCTAATAAGCAAGTGTTTTGGCTTGTTTATTTATTACCTATATTCATAAGTAATATTGGCCTACACCCTTTTTTCTCTTGTAATATGTTTGCTTGGTTTACCCTAACCCTAACCCTAACATTGTGTAGGGAATGTTCTCAATATAGCTATTGTAAGTGGTATTGCTTTTCTTATTTCATTTTCAGTGTTTTTATTGCTGCTGTAGAGAAATTAAAATGATTTTTTATGTTGCTCTTCTAGCCAT
>NW_006403327.1:0-1308 GCF_000299155.1 Elephantulus edwardii
CTGAAAAAAGCACATCAACAGAGAACTGCCAGATGTACAGTCAGGGTTTAGAAAAGGTGGTGACACTAAGGATATTATAGCTAATGTTAAATGGATCTTGACTGAAAGCAGAGAGTAACAGAGAGATGTCTGTGTTTCATTGACTATGCAAAGGCATTCGACTATATGGATCACAACAAAAGGTGGCTAAACTCTGAGAAGAATGGGAATCCCAGAACACTTAATTGTGCTTATGTGGCACCTATATACCTGGACAAGGAAATAGTCATCAGAAGAGAGCAAGGAAAGAATACATTTTTCAAAATCAGGAAAGGTGTATGCCAAGAATGTGTCCTATCGCCATATCTTTTCAATCTATATGAAGAACTGATCATCTGAGAGGCTGGGCTGTATGAGGAGGAATGTGGCATCAGAACTGATGGAAGACTCATCAACAATCTGCGTTATGCACATGACACAACCTTGCTTGCTGAAACTGAGGAGAACCTGAAATGTTTGTCACAGAAGGTCAAGGACTACAGTCTTAAATGTGGATGGAAGCTCAACATAAAACAAACAAAAACCCCAAATTCTCACCACTACGCCAATTGGTTACATCTTGATAGATGGTGAAGAGATTGAGATTGTTTACAGCTTCAGTTTGCTTTTGCTTGCCTCCACAATCAACACTCTTAGTTCCAGCATCCAGGAAATCAAATTGTATTGGGAGGAAAGTCTACTGTCAAGGACATCTCCAGAGTACTGAAAGTAGCAATTTCAGTCTGGAGACTAAATTGCACCTGGTCCAGGCTATAGTCTTTGCAATTACTTCCTATGTGTCAGAAAGGTGAACAATGACTAGGAATGATAGGAGGAGAATTGATGCCTTTGAGCGGAGGTACTGGAGAAGAGTACTGCTAGGAAAAGAAACAGGTTAGTATAGTACTGGAGAGGGTGAAGCAAGCCTGCTACTTCGAGGAAATGATTCTGAAGCTTTGTCTGACATACTTTAGGGCATGTTTCAAGAAGGTATCTACTCTTGGAGACGGACATCATGGTTGGTGGAAGGACATCGCAAGGGAGGAAGACCTTCAATGAGATGTATTGATTCAGTGACTGGGGTAATGGGGTTAGATGTGTCAGAGACAATAAATTTAGCACAGGATAGAGAAGGGTTAAGAGCTGTTGTACATAGAGTTGAGTCACAAGTGACTTGATGGCACATAACAACCACACAACAAATTACTATTAATTATCTAATGGACAGATACAAAAACTAAACAGTAGGGCATAAACAAGTCCAGAGATGACAGAATGCAGATTCAAATA
>NW_006403327.1:2763-3916 GCF_000299155.1 Elephantulus edwardii
GCCGTCCACTCGGGACAGAACAGGACCAGCGGTTCGGGGGTCCTTCATTTTCAACCTGTACAGAATAGATCAATCGGAAAGCTGGGCATTATAAAGAAGAATGTGGCATCAAGATTGGAGGAGACTCATCAACAGCCTGCTCTATGCAGATGATAAAACCTTGTTTGCCAAAACTGAGGGTCTGAAGCATTTGCTGCAGAAGATTAAGGACTTCAGTCTTCAACATGGATTGAAACTCAGCAACAAGAAGACAAAAATTCTCATCACTGGACCAATTAACCCCATCATGGTAGATGATCATCATAGATGGAGAGGAAATGGAGATTGTTAACAATTCAGCTTAATTGAAACCACAATTAACACTCTCAGCACCAGCAGTCAGGAAATAAAAAAGATGATTTGCATTGGGATCATCTGCTGTCAGATATTTCTCCAGAGAGCTAAAGAACACTGATGTCAGTCCAGAGACTAGTAATTCAGGCCATTGTATTTGCAATTACTTGCTAAGCATCAGAGAGCTGAACAATGGCTAAGGGCAAAAGAAGAATTGATGTCTTTGAGTTGTGAGGCTAGAAAAGCATATTGAACATTCAGTTGACTGCCAAGATAACAAACGAGTTTGTCTTGGAGAGGTTAAAACCAATTTGCTTGTTGGAGGCAAGGATTTTGAAACTCCATCTCACATACATTGGGCATTTTGCTAGAAGGGACCCATCCTTGGAGAGAGACAGCATGCTTGGAAGGATGGAGGAACAGCACAAGGGAGGAAGACGCTGGATGAAATGAACTGACACAGTAACTAGGATAATGGGAGTAGGTGTAATGGAGACAGTGAGATTGACTTAGAACAGGTTTCAGAACTATAGTGCACAGAATCATTGAGTCATGGTGTTGTTAGTTGCTTTGGAATCAGTTCTGACTAATAGTAACCATATCTATATGGCAGAACAAACTATTACTAAGTCATGGACATCCTTACAATCTTTATTTGTTTCATATGACACATCACAATCACTGTTTGAACCCATTGTTGCAGCTACTTATATCATTGCAATATGTTGAGAGACATCTTTTTCATCAAACTTCTACTTTTTCAATCATACTATCTTTCTCTTGATACTAGTACATGTTCATTTTCTGTAAAATAAAGTCT
>NW_006403328.1:0-3844 GCF_000299155.1 Elephantulus edwardii
ATAATTATAGAAAAAAAAAATTCTTGCTTCCAAGGAGCAGCCCAGTTTCTCGCTCTCCAGGACAGACTTGTTTGTTCTCTTAGCAGCCCAAGGTATATTCAATACTCCTTTTCAGCACCACAGGAATCAGATTGATTATATCTGTGGAAGGAACCATTGGAGAAGTTCAATAACAGCAGTAATAACTAGGCCACATGCTGACTGTGGAACACACCATCAACTGCTCCTATGCAAGTTCAAATTAAAACTAAAGAAGGTTAAATCATACCCACAAGAATCAAAATTTGATCTTGAGTCTATCTCTCATAAATTTAAAAACCAACTCAGAAATAGGTTTGAGGCCTTGAACAATAATGAATGAAGATCAGATAAGCTGTGGGAAGATAGCAAGAATATTGCTCATGAAGAACACAAAAAGTCATTAAAAAGAAGGAAAAAGAAGAAAAGACCAAAATGGATGTCAGAAGAGACTTTGGATATTGCACTAGAATGCTGAGAAGCCAAAGTTAAGGGGAAGAAATCAAGAAGTTAAGGAGCTGAATAGAAGATTTCAAAGGCCTCTCAGGAAGACATGGCAAAATATTATGACATGTGCAAGGAGCTGGAGTCAGAAAATCAAAAGGGCCGAACTTGCTCAGCATTTCTTAAGCTGAAAGAACTGAAGAATAAATTCAAGCCACGAGTTGCAATGCCTAAGGATGCTATGGGCAGAATATTGAATGATTCAGGAAACGTTAAAAGAAGATGGAAGGAGTATACAGAGTCCTTGTACCAAAAAAGAATTGGCTGACACAGAAGAATTTCAAGAAACAACATATGATCAAGAGGCAATGGTGATGAAGGAGAAAGTGTAGGCTGCTCAAAAGGACTTGGCAAAAAACAAAGCTCCAGGAATTGATCAACTACCAATTGACATATTTCAGCAAACAGAAGATGCTGCCCTGCATATATGCTCACCAAGTTGTGCCAAGAAATCTGAAGGACAACTACTTGGTCAACTGACTGGAAGAGATCCATATTTATTCCCATTCCAAAAAAGATGACCCAACAGAGTGTGGAAATTATCGAACGATATCACTAATATCACACATTATCAAAATCCTGCTGAAGATTATCCAGAAAAGACTTGAACAGGACATTGACAGAGAACTACCAGAAATACAGGATGGGTTTAAAAGAGGTCGTGGCACTAGGGATATTATTGCCAATGTCAGATGGATCTTGGCAGAGAGTAAGAAGAATGTCTATCTGTGTTTCCTTGATTATGGAAAGGCATTTGACTGTGTGGATCACAATAAATTGTGGCTAACCTTGAGGAAAATGGGAATCTCAGAACCCTTGATCATGGTTATACAAAACCTATACTTGGACCAGGAAGCAGTCCTCAGAACAGAGCAAGAAAACACTGCAATGTTCAAAATCAGAAAAGAGTGCATCAATGATGCATTCTTTCGACATACATTTTGAATCTGTATGCAGAACAGATTCTTCAGGAGGCAGGGCTTTCTGAGGAAGAGTGTGGCATCAAGACTGGAGGAAGACTCATTAACAATCTATGATATGCAGATAACACAACCTTGCTTGCTGAAACTGAAGAAGACCTGAAGCACTTGCTACAAAAGGTGAAGGACTGTAGTCTTCAATATGGATTGAAGCTCAACATCAAGAAGACAAAGATTCTCACCACTGAGCCAAATGGCAGCACCATAATAGGGGAAGAGATTGAGGCAGTTAGCAATTACAGCTGGCTCAGATCTACAATCAACACTCTTGGCACCAGCAGTTAAGAAATCAAAAGACGAATTGCATTGAGAAAATCTGTTGTCATGGCAATCTAGATACAAAGGTATGCTTAATCCATACCATGGTCTTCTCAAATACTTTTTATGCTTCAGAGAGTTGGACAATGATTAAAGATGACAGAAGAAGAATTGATGCCTTCGAATTGTGGCCCTGGAGAAGAGTTTTAACGTACTGCCAAGAAAACAAATAGGTCTGTCTTGGAGAGGGTGAGACCAAGTCTCTCCTTGGAGGCTAGGATTTTGAAGCTCTGCCTCACTTACTTTGGGTAAGTGGCCAGGAGTGACTGGTCCTTGGAGAAGGACATCATGCTCAGACAGTGCAGGAGAGGAAGACCCTGGATGAGATGGATTGATACAATGAGTGGGGCAATGGGGGAATTGATGTATCAGAATTAGTGAGACTGGCTCCGGACAGGGAAGGGTTCAGAGGTGTTGTACATAGGGTTGCTATGCATTGCAGACGACTGAACCAACAACATTCTATGACAGGTTTGGAAGCAGGAGTGGAATCCACTTCCTAAGAAACATGCCTCCGGAAACTCTATGAGCTTTGATGAATATTGATAGTTGTAGAGGGGCTTCAGGCCTCTTGTTCATAGGGTCACTATGAGTCATGCTCCACTCAAAAGCAATCAGCAACAACAATAGAATTCTACTTTGTCCCTGAAGACTTGACCCAAAATGAAACTTCTCTGTACATGCAATGTAAACTGAGATTAAACAATCCCTTCTTAGATGATATGTCATACACAACAGAGTAGGTATGGTATGCTGACTTGCTGTTGTCAAAATCTAGCTCCTTCTCAATCAAGTTAATGGATGCTCCAGGAGGAGTTCCATGACTTCCAAAATCCAAGTCCAGAGACAGTGCAATGGGTGACACTCTTAGTTCCATTTTCTTCCACGGAGTCACTGATGGATTTGAACTGCATGCTTTTGGGTTGGCAGGACAACTCCTTACCACTAGGTCACCAGAACTCCCTCAGTGAAGATTAGAAATCTATAAATTTAGTAAAAATACAAAGTAATATCCTCTTTCTTTATCTTAAAAAATATATATATATTGTGACCAATTCAGTATGTTTTTCCACAAAGCATATATATCTGGTTTTTATAAAACACTGTTACCATTTAAGAATTTTTTTAATTTTGTATAAGTTGCCTAACATTGTAACTTTGAAGTAATTACTCATATTTTTGCTGTATCTTGAAAATATTTTTTATTAGGCTAGTTTATTTAAAGTTCTAATGCATTGTTTTTCAGACCAAGTTCTTCCAATTTCCCTAATCCCTCCACCCATCAAATTGTACAACCTCATGATGAATCTCTCCCGCCTCCCTCCGCATGTCCTCATTCCTCTGCTTCCACACTCTTCCCACTCTTGGATACTTATACTCATTCTACAATAATGGTTTTATACAATATTTATCCTTGTGGAACTGAGTTAGTTCACTCAGCATAATGCCCTTCAGTCCCTTCCAAGTTAGGTAATAATTTACAAAATCATTGCTCCTGTGTGCTGCATAGTATTCCATTGTATAAATGTACCATAATGTCTCAATTTATTTGATTATGGTTGGATATCTGGCTTGTTCCCATGTTCTTGTGATGGTGAATATCAGTGTACAAGTCCTTGAAAATATTTTTTAAAATAATTTTAATGAGCATTTAGAAAATATTTTAAGGACTAAATACTCATCTATGAAATTATGTGCCATCATTTTGTCTGTCATAATATATTGTTATAGTGAAGATAATTATTTTATTTAAGCTTCTTATTTTGAGATCATTGCAAATTCACTTGCAACTAAAGAAATAATATAGAAATGCTTGTCTCCACTACCTTATTTTCCTAAATGATAATACTTTACTACACTACAGAATAATAACAAACTGTATACTATGCAACTAGTAATTGCGTGACCATCTTTCTTTGAATATTTAAATCCAATTTAAATTTATCTTTAATTTTTTTCAATTGTGACTTTAACAACAGTTTACAGAAAAGTTGTATTTTCATTCATCCACTGTTACACATTTT
>NW_006403329.1:0-456 GCF_000299155.1 Elephantulus edwardii
TCTGCGTGTGTTCTGTTGTGCATAAAGCCTTTGGGAAGAGAGTATGAATTTAGTTTTCTACATATCTTGTTGGGAGAGGGAATTTAGATAGTCAAGGGGAGAGTAATTTGTGCTATAACGGTGAATCAGAGCTTACACATCTAGTGCTTATTTTTCATGATTTCTTTACATTGATTTGTTTGTTAGTACCACACTGTGGATGCCCCACACCTGTAACTCTGGCCCCAGCAACCATGTCTAGCACCTGGAACCCCAGCCCTGGTGTGCACACACCACACCTAGAAGTCCAGCCACAACCCCAGTGCCAATGCCCTGTGCCCAGAACCCCAGTCCCAACTGATGCCCCTCACTGGGAACTCTTGTTCTGACACCCTGCACTGGGAGTCCTGGTCCTGATGCCCCATGCCCAGACCTCTGGTCCTAATGCTGATGCCCCATCCCCCAGTCCCAATGCCC
>NW_006403329.1:926-1967 GCF_000299155.1 Elephantulus edwardii
CCCCCAAAAGTGACACAATATCAATGGATTTCCTGAAGCCAGAAAGTCTAATAGAACTTTCTGACATAGAATTTAAAAGAACAATGATTAAATGTTTTCTATAGGTGAAAGACAAACTTGAAGAATTAAAGGACACTGCAAGCAAAAATCAGGAGGAGCTTAAAAAAACAATCCAAAATAATACACATAAAACAAATGAGGTATGAGAGGTTCTGAAAAAACAAGAAACTACAATAAAAAATATGAGGTCCAATGTTTCAGATGCTGTCAACATGATAGAGGGACTCATGAACAGGGTTGAAGAGATGGAATATAGAACCAGTGAAATAGATTATGGGATTATCACCACGGATCTACTGGAACAAAAAGCAGAATAAAAAAGAAGGAAAAAGAAGAAAACCTAAGAATAATGTGGGACACCATCAAGAGAAACGTGCATTATCAGAATCCCAGAGCAAGAAGAAATAACTAAAGTCACTAAAAAAGTTATGGAAGAATTATTAGAATAAAACTTTCCAGGCACACTGAAGATTGAGAGAATATATATTCAAGAATCTGAGAGAACACCATATAGAACAGACCCCAAAAGAAAAGCACCAAGACATATCATAGTCAGATTTGCCAGAATAAAAAATAAGGAGAGAATTCTAAAAGCAGTGAGAGAGAAACAAAGAGTAAACTATAAGAGAGAGAGAGCATATAAAACTAAGTGCCAATTTCTCAGCAGAACCATGAGCAAGAAGACAGTGGAATGACATCTAGCAAACACTCAAAGAACACAACTGTAAACCAAGAATACTGTACCCAGCAAAGTTGTCCATCAAATACGAAAGCAAGATCAAGATATTCCCAAGAAAATGGAACCTAAGGGAGTTTGTGAAAACAAGACCAACATTGCAGGAAACAGTAAGAGATGTCCTTCTTACAGAGGTGCCACAGAAAGAAGGATGGACCAAAGTAACTAGCAACAACACCAAAAAGGACTTAACAAAATGATAGCAATGAAAGCTTGCCTCTCAGTTATCACACTGAATGTAAATG
>NW_006403329.1:2157-3410 GCF_000299155.1 Elephantulus edwardii
ACTTGGAAAAGATATAAAACAAACATTAACAAAACTGAAAAAGGAAATAGACAACACTATAGTACTTGAAGATATCAATACACCACTCTCAAGAAAATACAGAGCTTTCAGAAAGAAAATAAACAAAAACACTGAAGAATTAAACCACACAATAAACCGACTTGATCTCATAGTTATTTATAGGTTAATGCACACTGCCAAAAAACACAGTATACCCTCTTCTCCAATGTGCATGGAACATTTTCCAGGATAGATCACATTTTAGGACACAAGACAAACATCAATAAATTTAAAAACATAGAAATAATACAAAGCATCTTCTCAGACCACAAAATTAGAAATCAATAACAAGAGGATAAAGAAGGGAAAAAACCCATACATTGGAAGGCTGAAAAACACCTTCCTTGAACATGAATGGGTACTAGAAGAAATAAAAATGAAATTAAAAATTTCTTGAAACAAATGACAATGATAAACAACTTACCAAAACCTTTAGGAAACAGCCAAAGCAGTCATTATAGGTCAATTGATAGCAATAAGCAGACACATTAAAAGACAGGAAAAAATTACCATTGACTCTCTAACCCAACATCTCCAACAAATTGAAAAAGAACAGTAAGAAAACCGAACACTTTAAAAAACAACAACCCTGATATTATAAAAATCCAGGCAGAAATAAATGAAATAGAAAACAGAAATACAATTTAAACCACCAACAAAACCAGAAGTTGGTTCTTTGAAAGGGTCAATAAAATTTACAAACCACTAGCAAAACTTACAAAAGAAAAGGAGGAAAAGACACAAATAATCCAAATAAGACATGAAACAGACAATGTCACAATGGAGCCAACTAAAATAAAAAGGTTAGCAGTGGAATATTATAAAAAACTATACTCAAACAAATATGAAAACCTAGATGAAATAGACAAATAGTTACAATATCACAACCTTCCTAAACTAACACAAATCAAAATTGAACACCTGAACAGACTCATTACAAAATAAATTGAAAAGGTAATAAAGCAACTTCCAGTCAAGAAAAAAAAAAAAGGTCAGAGAAGAACTGTCACCAATTCTACATAAACTTGCTGTTGTTGTTGTTGTTGTTGTTATGTGCAGTCGAGTTGCTTGTGACTCATAGCGACCCTATGTACAACAGCACTAAACTCTGCTCTGTCCTGTGCCAATCACACTGTCTTTGACACTCCCATCCTGATTATCCCAGTCACTGAATCAATCCACCTCATAGAGGG
>NW_006403330.1:0-1525 GCF_000299155.1 Elephantulus edwardii
TTCTCCAGCACCACAGCTCAAAGGCATCAATTCTCCTTCTATCCTCCCTGGTCATTGTCCAACTCTCTGATGCATTACAAGTGATTGCGAAGACCATAACCTGTATCAGATGCACCTTACTCTCCAGAGTGACACCATTGCTCTTCAGTACCCTGGAGAGGTCCCTAACTTTCCCATTGCAATACTTTTTTTTTTCTTTCCTGGCTGCTGGTGCCAAGAGTGTTGACCATGGAGCCAAGCAAACTAAAGTTGTTAACAATCTCCATCTCTTCACCATCCATCTTGATGCTGCCAATTGGTCCAGTGGTGAGAATCTTTGTCTTCTTGACATTGAGCCTCAATCCATACTGAAGGCTGCAGTCCTTGACCCTCTGCATCAAGTATTTTAGGTCCTCCTCAGTTTCATCAAGCAGGGTTGTGTCATCTGCATAACACAGATTGTTAATAGATATTCCACCAATCCTGATGCCACACTTCTCCTCATAGAGCCCAGCCTCTCGGATAATCTGTTCTGCGTACAGGTTGAAAGGTATGGAGACAGGACACATACTTAGCATATGCCTTTCCCAATTTTAAACCATGCAGTGTTTCCTTGCTCAGTTCTGATGATTGCCTCTTGACCAGAGACAAGCATGGAAAGGATAAAAGGATGACGAGAAACCACATAGAGGAAGCTGGAAGAGCGCTGAGCTTTGTGGGGGCCTCTGATTAATGCCATAAAGCAAATTCTGTATGAAGAACTGAATGGAAAACACATTGCTCTGTAAAATTTCACTCGAAGCACAATAAAAAAGGAAAATGAAAATTCTTGTGCATACTTATTTCTGCATTAGTAAATGTATTTCTTGTGAAATACATTCTAGGAATGAATGAAATCTCTCACATAAAGGGCAAAAATGTGTTCTTAAATATTCATAAATAATATTCCATTTTGGTTGTACTATTCTAAATTTCCCTCAGCATCGCATTTTGAATGGCTAGACAACTGGCAAAGGGCTATATTTGTGCCCATTAGTGGTCTTGGTCAAGATGTAAGTATCGCAAATACCTTCACTCATGCATTAACATACTCTGATTTTTCTCATTCACATAAAAATCCATTTGATTCATTTAGCTGTTATTCAACTATTCTGAGGTATTCATTTTTAAAAAAAAATTTTACCATCTTTGAAATTGGGATGAATGTCAGAATTGCTGGCTTGCCATATTAATAATATGGCTCTTTAATTTCTCAAAATAAATTATTAGCTATAAATAATAGTGTGTCTTATATTCAACATAGCATCTTCTAGCAGATTAATTGCAGCGTTGATGATACAACACCACATTTCTACAAACAGATTAATGGAAGGCATGAAAATTCAACAAACTCAGGTCATGGTTTTCAACTGTGTTGAAATTTGATTTGATTTAATTGTAGTAAAAATTACTTTCATTACTGGGGAGTTTTTCTGGAGGGTGGTCTGCAATTTTTTAAAACAAATTCAGAAATGTGGCATCACATACTGTTTTGTCCCCAGACACC
>NW_006403330.1:2880-3874 GCF_000299155.1 Elephantulus edwardii
GGTGGTGGTGGTGGTGGTGGTTATTGTTGTTATGTACGATCAAGTTGTAACCGATAGAGACCCAATGTACAGCCCCTCTGAACCCTTTCCCGTCCTGAGCTAGTCTCACTAATGCCAATACGCCAATCCCCATTACTCTAGTTACTGTATCAATCTATCTCATCTGGAGCCTTCCTCTCCTGGTTGTCCCTCACCCTTCCGAGCATGATGTCTTTCTCCCAGGACTGGTCTCTCCTGGCCATGTGCCCAAAATATGTCAGATGGAGCTTCAAAATCTAAGCCTCCTCAACTGATATTTAACAAGGAAATCAAAGCTATAAAATGGGGAAATGGCAGCTTCTTCAACAAAACAGTGGACTTCCACCTGCAGAAAGCTGAAACAGAACCCACATCTCACCCAATACACAAAAATCAACTCAAGGTGGATCAGAGACCTGGGAATAAAGCTCAAAACCATAGAATTCATAAGACACAAAAAAACTGGGACCAAGTTTAGAAAGCCTATTCTATGGTATAAAGACACTGCCAAACACAGCCAGAAATGCACAATCTGAAGAGGATAAAATTGATGAACAGGACCCTCTAAAGATTAAATCCCTGTGTGCATCAAAAAAATTTTCCAACAGGAAGAAAACCTATTGAGTGAGAACAAACATTTGTTAATACCATCTCAGATAAGAATCTCATAACGAAAGTTTACAGAATACTCCTGGGCCACCACAATAAAAAGTCTGATAACCCAATAACAAAATGGTCAAAAGACATGGAAAGAATTTTCACAGAGGAAGATATTTTAATGGTCAACAGACACATGAAGGGATGCTCCAAATAAATCACAGTCAATAGAGAGATGCAAATCAAAACCACAATGTGATATCATCTCACTCCAGTAGCAGTGGCAAAGTTTAACAGGACAGCAAGTAATAAATGTTGGAGAGGATGTGGTGAGATAGGAACTCATACATTGCTGGTGGGAGTGTAAAATGGTACAACC
>NW_006403331.1:0-538 GCF_000299155.1 Elephantulus edwardii
AGAGCGCACACACCATCTATCTTCCACTCTAAGAAGAAGTTCCTCTGTTTTTGAACAGCTCACCTGCTCACACATGTGCATATGGACACACATCATCTAGACATATCTAGCAGAACTGTCTACTAGGCATGATCATTCAGAGGAAATGTAGTCAAAAGTGTCAGCAGGACCTACCAGGGGATTTCTCAGCAGTTAGCTGCCATTAAATAACCAATGGCAAAAAAAAAATTCTGCATAATATTTGTATGAGAGCACTGGTGGACTAGTGGCAAGAAGCTATGCTGCAATTCTGAAAGCATACATGTGGTTTGAATCTGTTAGCTGCTCGGCTGGAGAAGGATGGGTAATCTCCTCTCATGTGATTAACTTTAACTGCCTCTTAAAAGCCTCTGGAGGGTCTATTATAGGTCATTTCTCACTTAATGATACACAACAACAACAATATTTATAATATTTATATAGAAGACTTGATGCTGGAGGGATTAATCTTGTTGTTGTTGTTGTTATGTGCCGTCGAGTCGTTTCCGACTCATAGCGA
>NW_006403331.1:2480-3743 GCF_000299155.1 Elephantulus edwardii
GTTTTCACAGCTGATATTGAGCTTCTCCAGCGGTTCCTTCCACAGATGCTGTCGATCTTAGGGTTGTACAATTTGATGGGTGGAGGTGAGGGAAATTGGAAAAATCTGTTCTGGAAAACAATGCATTCAAATTTTGTAAATAAACTTGTAAAATGAAAAAAATTAATAAAAAAAGGTCAAAGCAGCCGTCCTGTTTCCCATCAAAGCAATTTTAACCCTTGTATGTAATGAAATGGATTATAATAATATGCCTTTGTGTTACAAAGTAAGTTGGTTATGGTTAAAAAAATTTACTTTCAGGTAAAACATTTTTTTACTCAAGTGAAAAAAGTGGAATAGATAAAAGCAAGTTAGATCTTATTCTAAGAAATATTTCTGGAGGTATTGGGTGGCTGTGTGGCAGGAGGAGGCACTGCACAGCAGCAGGAGTCACTGTGTCCACAGTACTTTGGCAGAAACACTGCTGTTTAGCTACACCAAGTGGGACCCCCTTAGGCTCAAGTGGAAGGGAGCAGGACAGCTTAAGTGAGGCAGAGATGCCAGTTCTGGAAGGAAATAAGTGTCTTGATTTCCCATTCAGGTGCTTTGGGGTAATCATTGCTGTTTATCTACAGCATGGCAAGGCTTCTAAGCTTAAGCAGAAGGGAGTGGACATCTTGAGTGAGGTGGAGATGCCAGTGCTGGAAGGGAACAACAGGCTTCCTGGTTTCCTGTTCAAGTAATTTAGGAGACTCACTGGTGTCTAGTGGGCATCAGGCTTAGAAAGGAACACAAAATATACAGGTCCTTCACAAGACATTCCATACTCTAGGTAACTATATAGTTACAACTACCTAACATCTACTAAGAAAAGAATCATATAATCTCAAGAATGAGTCTACCTCAGTCATCATACAAAAATAACTCTTCTCCTAAAAAAGCAAATTGCATGAATATTCCAAATGGAACCAGAAGAAATATGTTGATGTGGAGTTATCTGAACAGGCTCAGAAGAAGATGTAAATGATGTAAGAAACAATTAAAAAAGCAATATTCCAGAGACACCAATCCAGAATAAATATATTGATGAGGAGCAACTTGAACAACTATAGAAGAAAATGTAAAAGATGGAAGAATTGATTAGTATAGATATAGAGGTATAAGAGCTTAAAAAATCATGACAAGACAGAGAAGGCACAACCAAAACAGTTCTAGAAATGACAAAAAAATGCAATCCAGTGTATTAAGACCATAATGGCAGAAGTGTTCAACATGCTGGTAGGA
>NW_006403332.1:0-3880 GCF_000299155.1 Elephantulus edwardii
ATTGGCCTATAGTTTTCTATATTGGTGGTGTCTTTACCTGGCTTCGGTATCAAGGATATGTTTGCTTCATAGGTTGATTCTGGGAGAATTCCATCTTTCTCTATTTTCTGAAATAGTTTATGTAGAATTGGTGACAGTTCTTCTCTGAATGTTTGATAAAATTCACTTGTAAAACCACTTGGCCCAGGATTCGTTGGCTGGAAGTTGTTTTATTACCTTTTCAATTTCTTCTTTTATAATGGGTTGTTCAGGAGTTCAGTTTTGGTTTGTGTCATTGTAGGTAAGTTGTGAGTCTCTCAGTATTTGTCCATTTCCTCTAGGTTTTCTTATTTGTCTGAGTATAGTTTTTCATTATATTCCAATGTTAGCCTTTTTATTTTAGTTGTTTCTATTGTGACATTGCCCATTTCATCTTTTATTTCGACCATTTGTGTCATTCTCTTATTTTCCTTTGTTAGTTTTGCAAGTGGTTTGTTGATTTTTATTGATCTTTTCAAAGAACCAACTCCTAGTTTTGTTGATAATTTTGATTGTTTATCTGTTTTCTGTTTAATTTCTTTCTGCTCTAATTTTTATAATTTCAGGGTTTTTAGAAGATGTGGGGTTTTCTTGCTGTTCTTTTTCAATTTGTTATAGATGTTGGGTTACAGAGTCAATGGGCATTTTTTTCCCCCGCCTTTTAATGTGTTTGATTATTGCTATAAATTGACCTCTGATTACTGCTTTGGCTGTTTCCCAGAGGTTTTGGTAAGTGGTGTTTTCATTGTTATTTGTTTCAAGAAAGTTTTTAATTTTTTTTTTCTTCTAGTACCCACTCATGTTCAAGCAAGGTGTTGTTCCGATTCCAAATGTATGGGTTTTTTCTCCTTTATCCTCATTATTAATTTCTAATTATGTACCATTATGGCCTGAGAATACTTTGTATCATTTCTATGTTTTTTAATTTATTGATGCTTGCCTTGTGACCTAAAATGTGATCTATTCTGGAAAATGTTCCATGCATACTGGAGAAGGTTTAATGTGAGGGGGTTTTTTGTGCATTAGCCTATAAATATCTATGAGGTTGAGTTGGTTTATTGTGTGGTTTAATTCTTCAGCATCTTTGTTGAGTTTCTTCCTGGTAATTCTATCTTGTCTTGAGAATGGTGTAAAGTCTCCAACTATTATAGTAGTATTATCTATTTCCTTTTTCATTTTTTGTTAATGTTTGTTTTCTTTATTTTGCAGGTCTTTCATCTGGTTCATAGATATTTATTATTGTTGTGTCCTCTTATTCTATTGACCCTTTAAGCATTAACAGTGACCTTCCTTGTCCTCTGTGAAGGCTTTTGCATTAAAATTTATTTTCTCAGAGATTAACATCACTACTTCTGCTTTTTGTTGTTGTTGTTATTTGCTTGGTACATTTCCCCCCATCCTCTTATTTTTAGTTTTTCTTTATCTTCATATTTCAAGGGTGTCTCTTGTGGACAGCATATTTATAGGTTTTGGGTTTTTATCCAATCTGCTCTTTTTCTCTTCAGTGGTGCATTCAAACCATTCACATTCAGTGTGATTATTGAGAGGCAAGGTTTAATTGCAATCATTTTGTTAAGTTCTTTTTGGTGTTGTTGCTAGTTACTTTGGACCATCCTGATTTCTTAGGCACCTCTGTAAGAAGGACATCTCTTAGTGTTTCCTGCAATGCTGGTCTTGTTTTTACACACTGCCTTAGGTTCTGTTTTTCTGGGAATATCTTGATCTCTCCTTCTTATTTGATGGACAATTTCACTGGGTATAATATTCTTGGTTGACAGTTATGTTGAGTGTTTGATATGTCATTCCACTGTCTTCTTGCTCACATTTGCTGAGAAATCAGCACTTAATCTTATCTGCTCTCACTTATAGGTTACTCTTTTTTTCTTCCTTGCTGTTTTCAGAATTCTCTCCTTATCTTTGGTTCTGGCAAATTTAACTATGATATGCCTTGGTGTTTTTCTTTTGGGGTCTATCCTATATGGTATTCACTCAGCTTCTTGAATATATATCTCTCATTCTTCATTATGCCTGGTAAGTTTTCCTCTAGTAATTCTTACACAATTTTTTGGTGCCTTTACCTGCTTCTTCCTGTTTTGGGATTCCAATGATGCACATGTTCTTTCTCTTGATGGTATCCCACTTTATTCTTAGGTTTTCTTCTTTTTCCTTCTTTTTTGATTCTGCTTTTTGCTCTAGCAGATCAGGGGTGACAATTCTATCTTCTATTTCTCTGTTTCTGTGTTTCATTTCTTTAACTCTGTTCATGTGTCACTCCATCATGTTGACAGCATCTGAAACATTGGCCCTCATATTCTGGATCGTTTTTCCAGAGCCTCTAATGCCTCATTTACTGTATTGTTTTGGATTGTTTTTTTAAACTCCTCCTGGTTTTTGCTTGCTGTATCCTGTAATTCTTCACATTTGTTTTTCACCCATTGAAAATATTCAACCATTGTTTTTTTAAATTCTGTCAGAAAGTTCCATCAGACTTTCTGGCTTCTGGAAATCCAGTGACACTGTGTCACTTTTGGGGGGTAACTAGTTGTTTTGCGCTTGTGTGCGGTGTGAGGTAGCCTTCTTCTTCCATGACATTACTGTGATAGAGTTTTTCATGCTTGAGGTTCTTGATCTGAAGTCACTGTCTAGAGAAGGGTGAAACCGCTACCCCACCTGTGTTTCTCTGAACTTCTGACCCAAAGGAAGGTTCAGTCTAGCCCTGTGAGAGCAGCCTCTTGTAGCTAAGTCAGATCAAGGTGCTCCAGATTAAAGGTAAATTTGTTGATTAGACGTGAAGGCATGGGTGCAGGGCAGAATGGGTGCAGGGCAGGCACAGTCGCAGGGAGGGCATGCACGGGACCTCACTCAGATTCCAACTTTCCAGGAGGCTCCTGTAGGATCCTCACTCAAATTCCAGCTGTCCAGATCCTGCCCAGCTGGGCTCTGGGTCAGGTGGGGCTCTTGGTCTGGTGGGGCTTAAGAAAACTAAGTCAAATTCCTGATGTCCTGCTTGCTCCTGGTGGGTGGTTCTCACAGTGGCTTGGCTGGGTGGCTCCCACTGGGGCCTATGGTTTGCTGCTCCTGTGGCTCTAAAATTAATTCTTTTAATAATACTTATCACTCAAATTCCTACTGTCCTGCTCACTCTCTGTACCATTCTCTCTGTACCACCCATGTCACTCTTTGTGCTGCCTGTGTCCAACCACATTTATCTTAAGGTCCTGCTTTTCAAATAATTGTTCAGCATAACAGAACACAGCACTGACTTACCATTAAACCATGCAGTCCTCCCTTGTTCTGTTAGGACAACAGTCTCTTGGTTTAGATATAGGTTTCACATGAGCACAATCAAGCATTCTCATTCTTCTCAATGTTAACCATAATCTATTGCAATAAACATAGTCAAATTTCCTTGCATAATCAATAATATACAAATAGACACCCATCTAGTATTATCTGCTTTCAGCCAAGATCCACTGACATAAGCAATGATATCCATAGTTTTTATAATAAGTCTCTTCTAAATTCATATAGAGTTCTCTTTTAAATCCAGCTTGCATCTCTGACAGTTCTCTGTTGTATTATTGTAGTTGTTTCTGAAAAATCTTCAGCAAGATTTTGCTTTCAAGTGATACTAGCGATATTATTTGATGATTTCCACATTCTGTTGGATAATTTTGGGGAAAAGATCAAAGACTTCAATACAGATTACATTTCAACAGGGACTTATATCCAGAATTTATGAAATACTTGAGCACCACAACAAGATAAAGGTAAATAATCCAATAGAAAAATGGGCACAGGATATGAAAAGGTACTTCACCGAAGACGACATTCAGATGGCTAACAAGCACATGAAGAAATG
>NW_006403333.1:0-3851 GCF_000299155.1 Elephantulus edwardii
GGATTGATTCAGTGACTGGGATAATTGGGATGGGAGTGTCAGTGACAGTGTGATTGGCACAGGACAGAGTTTAGGGCTGTTGTACATAGGGTCGCTATGAGTCGCAGGTGACTCGACGGCACATAACAACAACAACAACAACTGAAAATGCACAGGAGAGTCAGTTGTGAGTTCCTTAAGAGTACACAGCATATTAATGCATTATCTGTATTTCAATAGATTCTGTATTTTTCTGATATTATCATGGCTTTGACATTCCTACATTTTAGCTCATTTTCCAGGTAATACATATTCAGTTTCTGTGATGTGTTGTTTTCATGTATAAGCAAGTCAATTTTCAACTTACAGTAAGCCTATTTGACCAGATATACCTTCCCTACAGGTTTTCTAAGATTTTATCTTTTAAAAAGCAGGTATTCCAGGCTTTCTTCTTCCTCTAGGGTCTCTGAGTGGGTTCAAACTGCCAAGCTTTTGGTTAGCTAAGAAGTACCACCAAAGCTCATTAATCCTGCTATAAAAAACAAAGCCAAACCCACAACTGTTAAATCAATTTCGATCCTCTATTGGATTTTTTTTTCTCTTCTAGTTTATTTACAAAATTCAAATATAAATGCAAACAAATTCTTTCAATTTCCCTTACCCCGCCCATCAAATTGTACAACCCAATGATTAATCCCCCTGCCCCCTACACATGCACATTCCTCTACTTAATAATGATTTTATACAATATTTACCCTTGTGGGACTTTTGAAGTCTTTTTTAATACTGAGATTTTCATGAACGTTTGAAAAGAACTTGGATTTTCATTCAGTCATTGTTGCACATTTCCTCCCTGCTCCCTTCAGTTCACTTTTTTTGGTTTATTTTTTGGTAAAAACTGTTTTTTCATTGTTATGCATCTCTTACCCTGGACTCTTGTCATGCCAATAATACCTAATCATATATTCCTTTCATACAGGTGTCTCCCTCATCTGTTTCACTACCATGTCCATTATCTATCTACTCTTTTCTTAGTTTCCTCCCAACCCCCAAGTCCTGTTTTATAACAGTGGCAATATACAATATTGGTCCTTTTGTGAATAATATATTTCACTCAGCATAGTGTCCTCCAGGGTTATCCATTTCAAATATTATTTCATAAGTTCTTTGCTTTTCAGTGCTGCATAATATTCCATTGAGTGGCTAAGCCACAGCTTTTCTATTTGTTTGTTGATGGGCACATGGGTTGTTTCCAACTCTTTGCTATTTGTGAACAAAGCAGCAATAAATATGGGTGTGCATATATCTGCTTTGATGGCAATTCTGGTTCCTTTAGGGTATATTCCCAGGAGTGGAACTGCTGGGTCTATTGGTATTTCTATTTCCAACTTTTTGAGAAAGCACCAACCTGCCTTTCATAATGGTTGATTCATTTTACTCTCCCACCAACAGTGAATAAACAGCCTCGCTAGCATTTGTTGTTTGCTGCTCTGTTGAATTTTGCTATTCTTACTGGGGTGAGGTGATCTCATAGTTGTTTTAACTTGTATCTCTCTTTGAGATAGGGATTTTTTACATTTCTTCATGTGTTTGTTTTCCATCTGAATGTCTTCAATGGTGAAGTGCCTGTTCATATTCTGTGCCCATTTTGCAACTGGATTGTTTGCATTCGAGTATATAAATTCTATATGTAAGTCCCTTTTCAGACATGTCATTACAGAATATATTTTCCTAGTTTATGGCTTCCCTTTTTACCCTGTTGGAGAAGTGTTTGGATGTGCGTAGGAATTTGATCAATGGAATAGAATCAATCCCTCTACATATGGTCAACTGATTTTTTACAAAGAAATGAAATCAGTTAAGTGGGGAAATGATAGACTTTTTAACAAATGGTGTTGGCATAATTAGAAAATCATCTGCAGAAAACTCAAACAAGACTCACACCTCACACCATACACAAAAACCAACCCAAAGTGGATCAAGGGCCTAGGACTAAAATCAAGAACTATAAACTTCATTAGAGAAAAGCTTGGAAGAACCCTAGAAGCACTAATCCACAATATTAACAGTCTTCCAAGTATCTTGAAAAACTTACAACCAGGAGAGGATAAAATAGAAGAATGAGACCTTCTAAGAATCAAATCCCTATGCACATCCAAAACCTTCTCTTTTACTGGATTTTTGAGGCTAGAAATATTTATGAGAGACTCCCCATCCTTTTTCCCATGGAACAGCTCATAGTTTTAAATCACTAAACTTTTGGATAGAAGCCCCACACTGAAAGTGATAAACCACCAGCATTTCTTAATTTCCATGATTTTAAAAACTCATTGCCAACACAATGGAACTAAATCATAGTTGATCTCCAGCTGGTTTTTGTTGGGGTTTGGTTTTTTTTTTTAAGAATTTTTTTTTTAGATTTTAATTGTGATTTTAATGAAAGTTTACAGAAAAGTTGGATTTCATTCATGAATTGTTGCACATTTTATCCTTTTTTTCTGCCTTCCCCCTCCTCCAGTTCACTTTAAAAAAATACACATTCAACATGGGTGGCCCTTGAGGACATTATGCTGAGTGGAAGATTATCTCAGTAACAAAAGGGTACAGCACTACTGTTATAAAACAGGACTGATATCGGGGGTTGAGAAGAGAATAGAATAAAAGGGGATAGATAGTGAACATTTCATTGGAACAGATAAAGGAATGTTTAAAAGGAATATATTAGGCCTTATTCATATGACAACAGCCCAGCATGCAGCACAGAGGACCAATGATTTTGTAAGTCACTACCTAACTTACTGGAAAGCATTCTGTTAAGTGAACTCAGTCCCATAAGGACAAGTACTGTATAAGACCATTATTGCAGAACGCGTTATGAGGAATGGGCAGGGGATGAATGGGTTGGGGGTGGAGGGATTAATCATAGGGTTACACAATTTGATGGGTGCAGGGAGCGATGGGTAAAGGAAATGGGAAAAATCCAGTGTGAAAAATAATGTATACGAACTTTTTAAGTAAATGAGTATAAAATAAACATTTTATTTTTTAAAAAAAAGAGTACATTGCAAAGAGCACTGGGGTGACACTGCAAATGCACAAAAAGAGATTGCCCTTCTTTCTCCCTTGGTGGGTTCAAACCATGAGAGAAAGATAGACTTTGGATTAGTAGGCAATTTTCAATGAACTATGTCACAAGAGCTCCCTAATTTCTGTCATACTTGTTGCTGTCAAGTTGGAATCAGCTAACAGATGACCTTCCAGTGGGCTTCTAAAGGCAGTAAATCACACAGGTGACTGTCATCGTTCTCTTACAGTCTCTAATGGATTCAAATCACCAGAGAGGTGCCACCTTTGGGTTAGCTGTGCAACTTCCTATGGACTATGCCACCAGGGCTCCCTTAACTTCTACAATAGTATGAGGGGGAAAAAAACAAAAATTTCTTTTAAAAAATGTAACATCTTTAGCTACATGTATTAATGTTCCTTTTTTTTAGCCTTTAATTGATTATAGTTATATACATTTTAATGCATAAAAAAGAAATGTATCTTAAATGGTAACTGCCGTTCTCTATAAAACTCACTATAATAATACTACTTTGCAATGGTTATAGAATTCTTATGATTGCTAATACAGTTAAAGATGGGAAATAAGATTTAAAAAATAATTTTAATCAGTTTAATTATTAATTTATACAAAATAATTTAAACAGGCATTCAAAGTTGTGTGATGAAGTTTTGTTCCATATTCCTTGAGATTAAACATTTTTCAAAACTACTAAAAGACCTAGATAAATTGGACAATCTTTTTAATCTGACTATTTCACATATTTTTAATTTGATGGTAAATCCATATTGAATTTTAAATTTTTTTT
>NW_006403334.1:0-872 GCF_000299155.1 Elephantulus edwardii
AAAAAAAAAAACACAGACAGATATATCTTGGAAAGGGTGCAGCCAGAGTGCCTTTTGGAGGCAAGAATGATGAGCGTTCACCTCACATACTCTGGGCATGTTGATGTATTGGCAAGGGTGGAGGGTCAGCGAAGGAGAGGAAGACCCTAAACCTGGTGGAGTAACATAGTGTCTGCTGCAAAGAGCTCTTGTGTGTCGGGAAGTGTGAGGATGGCATAGGATAGAATAGGGTTCAGATATGAGTCATATTGGATGACACCTAACAACAACAACAACAACATACAATATATATCCCTTTTGTTCTCCACCCCCCCTTTTATAATGAGTTTACATACAAGCATTCTTAGACACTCACTATTTCATTCACATACATTGTGTTTTTGTGATAGATTCATTTCTGTTATCACAATAAGCTCTAAATTTATCTGTTAGGCAGCTACCAAACTCTTTAATTTTTTAATTTTTTTTTGGTTTTCCTCTACATTGTGTTTCATTCATTTGCATTGTTTTATTCAATCTTTTGTTTACACTGTTTTATGCAATAATTTAGAAACTGCATTTTAGATAATTAATTACTATTATTCTATGCCTATAATTACCCTATTTTTTCAAGTCCCCTTTTAATCTTTCCTATTTTTTCATGCCCCACTGCCCATTCATTCACTAACTTCTGTTATCCTGGTGATTTTCACCCTTACCTTTTTTTTTTTACTATACCCCTTTCCCTTTCTCATTCTAATTATATTACTAATCACCCTGTTTTTACAGTAATGGTTTGTGCAGTATTTGTCCTTATAAGATAGAGTTAGTCCAATCGGCACAATTCTTTCTAGACTCTACTATGTTATTTTATGAAATTTTTCCTTACTGCT
>NW_006403334.1:2937-3758 GCF_000299155.1 Elephantulus edwardii
TTCTGCTTCATAATTTGAGTCTCCTGAATGAGACGCAGATTGAAAAGGTATGAGAAAGGATGCATCTCTGATGCACTCCTTTCTAGATTTTTAACCATGTGGTATTCCCTTGCTCTGTTTTGCATGAGCACAATCAAGTTTTCTGGTAGTCCCATTTTTCTCAATGTTATCTACCATTTGTTGTGACCTATATAGTCAAATGCCTTTGCATAGTTAATAAAACACAAACAGACATCCTTCTGGTGCTCTCTGCTTTCATCCAAGATCGATCCTACATTAGTAATGATATCTCAAGTGCTACGACCCCTTCTAAACAAATTCTGCTTGCATTTCTGAATGTTTTCTGTTTGCTATTCTAGTCCTTTTTTACCATCTTTAGCAAGATTTTGTTTGCATGGTGTATTAGTGATATTATTTGATAATTTCCATATTCTTTTGGAACACATTTTGGGCAACGAGAAGAAATGTGGATCTCTTCCAGTCAGTTGGCCAGGTAGTTGTCCTCCAGATTCATTGGCACAACATTGTGGGTACATCCAAGGCTGCATCTGTTTGTTGAAACACATCAATTTATATGCCACTAATTCTGGAGGCCTTCTTTTTTGCCAATTCCTTCAGAGAAGCTTGATTTTCCTCTTTTATTATCACTGGTTCTTGATCATATGCTACTTCCTGAAATGGTTCTGTGCCAGCCAATTATTTTTGTACAATGACTCTGTGTTCCTTCCATCTTCTGCTGATCCTCCTGGAACATTCAGTATTCTGTTCATATGTTTATTTCCAAATATGTAGGATTTGGGTTTTTTTCATTCTATTCAAAA
>NW_006403335.1:0-1588 GCF_000299155.1 Elephantulus edwardii
TCATGACAGGAGTCCAGAATGAAGGCAGCATATTGAAGTGGTCTTGGGGGTAGGGGTATAACAGTGCAATAATTTTTCTTCTACTTTTCAAAGAGAAGAGCCAATTGAGGAGGAGGGGTGGGCAGGGAGAAAAGTGTAACAATGAATGAATGGGGGGAAACATAGGTCTGACAAAGAGTGAGGAAAAATTGGAGAAAAGTGGATAAATAATGAACACTGGACTGGAAAAGATAAAATAAAGGACTGTCTGAAAAGAATGTGTAATTAAGAATTATATGTTTGACAATAATCTGCAACAAAAAGTGCATTACAAAGTTAATTGAAAGAAGGGAGAGGAGGGGGAGGGAAGAAAATGTTCCATCAATAAATAAATGAACCTCCCAAAGAAAAGAAAAAGAAAAGCATACTTTAAGTTAGCTTTTTTTCCCTAAATTAAATCAGAGACTTCAGTTATTTGAAAATATGGACTCAAATGCTGGATTGCATTATTAAAGTTGATAGGCAGTTGATAGGCGATAGTGCTGCAGAATATATGAAGAAAAAAGGAAAAAGATGACATGAAAACTTCTATTAATACTCTCAAGAAAATTTCTTCTTATTCCACTTACTACAGAGAACCAAGTGAGGAAGCCCTTTATCACCACTCTGATGTTAAGTCTTTTGAAAAGAACTTATCTATCCATTGTCTTCACTCCCTCTGGGATTGAAGTCACCAACTCCCTCAACTGCATGAATATGGTTCACCTGTTGATCAGTGTCTTTTATATTAGCAACAACTGTGGGGCCAACAAAAAAGAGAGAGCTATGGACAGATGATGGTGAGGGATCTCCTGACAGAGCCCTAGAGATGGAGCCAGAATGAAAGATTTTACTTGTTGGGCTGAAGAAAAAACTGACTTGTGACTATTATGAAACAAAGCTTGCTGGACGACTGAGAAACCAGAGGCTTGAATTTACTGGGCTGAACCTGGACGTTAACTTGTTGGCTGAGAAACTATAGGAACTAACTGAGGAATTGTGTCTTGCTGTTAACTTAGCTTTGGACTGCAGTTCTTTAAATTTGGAATTTCAGTGTGAGATAACTCTTGCCTCCCCTATCCCCAAGCTATTTCCCTAATAAACCCCATAACTGTGAATAAAGTCAAGTCTGTGAGTCAATTTGCAACAAACATCGGACCCCGTGGCCATTGGGTTTCTGGGGCTGTAAATATCACAGAAGGAGATTACACCTCTTTCTCTTTCAGAGCTGCTGGTGGATTTGAACTGCCAGAGTCTGACCTCTAAGTTAGTAGTGCAAATTCCTATAGACTAAGCCACTAGATGATCAGAATCTCCCAAAAATGAAATGCATATTTTCCCCAAAGAATGAAGAGAATCTACAGTATGGGAAACAATATTTGGTAATGGAGAGGAATTAATCCCTAAAATTTTTAGGGAAAGTCAAGAAATACCTCAACAAGAAAAAGACAAAACAAGCCAATTGCAAGATTAGAATGAAAACAAATACAAGAAAAATTGCTTAAGGTCATTAACTATTGTTGTTGTTAGGTGCCGTCGAGTCGTAAAATGACTCATAGCGACCCTATGA
>NW_006403335.1:2068-3934 GCF_000299155.1 Elephantulus edwardii
AAAATGAAATATCATCTCACTCCAGCAACTAAAGCAACATTCAGTAAAAAAGTAAACAACTAATGGTGGTGAAGTTGTGGAAAAATTAAACTTAAACAAAAGTAATGTAAAATGGTGCAACATTATGGAAAGCAGAGAGGAGATGTAACATTTGATCTAGCAATTCCAATACTAGGTATATATTGTTGTTGTTAAGTGCTGTCGAGTCATAGATAACTCATAGCAACCCTATGAACGAAAGACCTGAACACTTGTATAACTTTGGTCTCTTCTTCACGTTCATAGAGTTTCTGGAGGCAAACCATTATGGAAGTGCATGCCACTCCAGCTTCCAAGCTTGTTTTAATCAGGAAGTTCCACCAAACACTGTCGACCATGGATAACCATTATCGCATTTGGCACATCAGGGTTACAGCGTTTAGCATCACAGCAACCACGAGTTACCTCTGTACAGCAATGCACAGACCAGTACTATCCCATCTAGAAGAATTGCTTGACAAAAATAAATTTAAACCAGACCTGAGATCCGCAGATTAAAATCACCCACCTTGGACTTGGCAGCATTACTTTCTGTTCACTTGGCCAACATAGCTCTCTCTATGTTGTCATTGTTATTGTTGTTAAATGCCTTCAAGTTCTAGATGACTCATAGTTTCCGGAGGCAAGCCATTACGGAAGTGGATGTCACTCCTGCTTCCAAGTTTGTTTTAACCGGGAAGTCCCACCAAACACTCTCTACCATGAGTAACTACTGTTGCATTAGGTATATATTCTGTAAATAAATGAAAGCTATGACACAAACAAATATATGTACACCCATATTTATTGCAGCATTATTTACAACAGTTAAGAGATACAAACAACCCAAGTGTCAATGAAGCAAGGAATGGCTAAAGAAATTGTTGTGCATTCACATAGTGGAAAATTATGCAATACTAAAGACTGAGAAATAATTCGTGAAAGGCTGCACAAGATGGATGAATCTAAAAGAAATTATGATGAGTGACATAAGGGTTATTATAGTTTAAGGACACTATTTTTTAAAACTAAGTAAAGGTTTACATACAGAATAATTCTTGGATAGTTACTTTCACAAGTAATTGCAAAGACCATGGCCTGGATCAGGTGCACCATAGTCTCTAGGCTGATGTCATAGCTCTTTAGTACTTTTGAGAGGTCCCTGATAGCAAACTCTCCTATGCAATTAGCTTTTGTTTTGTTTTTTTTAGGTTTCTAATGCTTTTATTTTTAAATAAAATTTTTATTTTATACTGGTTTGCTTATGAAGTTTGTATACATTGTTTTTCACTTTAGATCTTTTCCATTTTCTTTACACACCCCTCCCTCTACCCATGAGATTGTGCAGGCCTATGATTACCCCTCCGCCCATCTTCACCCCTCTGCTCTTACTCTCCCCATCTCAGATCCTCATACATGTTTTACTAGTTATCTATTTCTACAATAATGATCTTAAACAGTATTTGTCCTTATGGGACTGAGTTAGTTCACTTAGCATAATGCTCTCCAGTCCCTCCCAAGTTATGTAGTATTTTTCATAATCATTGCTCCTGCATGCTGCATAGTATTCCATAGTGTGAATGTATCACAATTTCTTAATCCACTCAATTGTGGTCGGACATTTGGGCTGTTTCCATGTTCTTCCTATGGTGAATAACACTGCTATGAACATTGGTGTATAAATCTCTGTGCCTCAGTTCTAATTTTCTTGGGCTATATTCCAAGCAGTGGAATAGCTGGGTCATATGGAATTTCTATGTTCAACTTTTTGAGGAAATGTCAAACTGCCTTCTAGAGTGGTTGTACCATTTTACAATCCGACCAACAGTGTATAAGAGTTCCGATCTC
>NW_006403336.1:0-581 GCF_000299155.1 Elephantulus edwardii
AATAAACATCGGTGTGCATATATCTGCTTGGGTGGCAATTATGGTTTCTTTAGGGTAAATTCCCAGTGGTGGAATTCTGGATCAAATGGTATCTCTATTTGCAACTTTTTGAGAAAGCGCTATACAGCCTTCCATAGTGGTTGCACCATTTTACACTGCCACCAACAGTAAAAAAGAGTTCAAGTTTCTCCGCAACCTCGCCAGCATTTGATGTTTGCTATTCTGTTAAATTTTGCTCTCCTCCCTGGGGTGAAATGATATCTCATAGTTGTTTTGAGTCATAATCTTTGTAACTGCTTCCTATTCATCTGGTAGTTGGCAAATGAATAAATATTACAGAAGGAGAAGAAAATTTGAGTTATAATGTTGGAGAATGGTACTAATGACCCCATGAACTGCCAAAGAACAAATAAGTCTATCTCAGAGAAAGTGCAACCTGGGGGGAACTTCATCACACATACTTTGGGCATGTTGCTGTGATAGGTCAGTCCTTGGGAAAGATACCATGATGGGAAAGAGTTAGAGAAAGATAAGAAGACTATCAACAAAATGAGTTGACTATAACAATGGGCCTGAGTATA
>NW_006403336.1:2086-3934 GCF_000299155.1 Elephantulus edwardii
GTTGGGTCACCTTTCTTTGGAATGGGAACAAATATAGATCTCTTCCAGTCAGTTGGCCAAGTGGTTTTTCTCCAGATTTCTTGGCACAACTTGGTTAGCACATCCAGGGCAGCTTTAAAAAAACCCACAGTATGGTAAAACATATTTTTCTGGTTAGGGCCAGAGTTACAGTAAGTAACTCATTAAGGTAACAGAGATTACCTGAAGTAGATACAAAACTTTTATATGAATCTGATTACTTAAATTTAGAGAACAGTTAGAACTAATACAAGCTTTTTAGTCCCACCACCCATAGTAAAAAGTGAGTTATCTGAGTACAGGGTGAATTGACTGGGAAGTGAAATAGGAATTCTTCGGTAAAGAATGTTGTTCTTAGGGGCTGTTGAGGTGGAACTGAGTTATATCTGACCCTCCAACAAGTTTTCAGAGGCTATTAATCACAAGGAAGGAGATTGTCCATCTTTCTCCCTCAAAGTAGCTGGTGGATTCAAAGCAAGTACCTTTGGGTTGGCAGCATAATTCTTTACTGCTAAGCCACCAGAACTTCCTTGGGAAAGGATAGAGCCATTAAACATTTGAGTAAAAATTGCCTTTCAAGCTCTGTGACTCTTTAATATAAATTTTCTCTAGTGTCTAAAATAAAAAGTTGTTGTTTCTCAAATATAAAGGATAATTTAGCATATAAGTAAAAATGAATCAATGCCAGCATCTCCTGTAGATTTAGATTCTTTCTCTCTCATTGCTGTTGAGATGGTGCTAACTCATGGTTGATTCTCCAGCAGGTTTTCAGGGGCTGTAAATTACGTGGGAGAAGCTTGCCCATCTTCCTCTCTTGGAGCAGCTGGTGGATTTAGATTGCCTACTTTGGGTAGAAAGCACAACTTCTCACCCATTTGACCACCAGTGGTTCCCTACATATAGCCACAGAAAGTTCAATTTATAGTTTTTGCTGAAGGAGATCTCTTCTTATTTTAAACTTTAGAAATGGTTTTAAAAGAATAATTAAAAACAAAATAGTCTCATAATTTCCAATAAAGACTTGAAGAATGCTTTTGAGCTAACATTAATCTTATCATTTAGGACAGATGAAATGTTTGAAGTCAACAGTAGTAACATATGTTGCTATGCACAGTCAAATCGGATCTGACCTTTAGCTGATCCTCCAGCAGGTTTTCAGACAGTCAATTGCATGAGAGGAGTTTGCTCCTCTTTCTTCCATGGAGCAGCTGATGGATTTGAGCTCCTACCTTTATGTTGGCAGTACCACTCCTCACCAGCTAAGCCACCAGAGCTCCTCCTAATGTATAGGAAAAAAAAATAAGACACGCTGGGCTAAATTTCTCATCCATAAGTATGGCATCATATTGACATTTTTATGTAGATTTTGCTTCACTGTGTTCAGTGAGAAGACACGTGTGTATGTTTAAAGATGTAGACCATACTAATACATTTAAATTATCTCTAAGTCGTAAAACCAATGGTAAATTTCCATTATTTTATTATTAATAAACAATGCCTATGTTCTTTTACGGTAAAAAAAATGGCACCAAAAGATACGATAAAAAGCCAACAAAAAGTTCTGCTATAAAATTAGATGTGCTCTGTGAAAATGTCCTGTACATTTGTGTCCATTCACATTCATCCGTAGCTGCTATGGGATGGTCAAAGGGAGTAAATCTAGATGCACCTGGACTTGTACCTTCAAGCTGCTACTTAATATTAGTGCAATCTTGGACAACTTCTCCTGTCTCAGTTTCACGTACTTTCAGATCTTTACTTGTTCTTTGGGGACTGCTAAAGTCTTTATCATTGCATGTAAGCAGAAGGATTGACTATGGTTGGGAGAAT
>NW_006403337.1:0-2128 GCF_000299155.1 Elephantulus edwardii
GGGGGGGGTCGCGAGCCGGGTCGGGGGGGAGCAATGCAGTATCTGAAGATGGGGGTCGTGGGTCAGAGATGCAGGGGTGTGTCCCGATTCAAGTCCACTCCCACCGCTCACTGCGCCTGCGCACAGCCCTTGGCCAGTCCCAAAGTTCAGAGCTGGCGGGGGGGGGGCGCTAGCCGGGTCAGGGGGGGAGCAATGCAGTACCTGAAGATGGGGGTCGTGGGTCAGAGATGCAGGGGTGTGTCGCAACTTTTTCTTTTGCAACTTTTTGAGAAAGTGCCATACTGCCTTCCATAGTGGCTGCTCCATTTTACACTCCCACTAACAGTGAATAAGGGTTCCAGTTTCTCCACAATCTTGCTAGCATTTATTGTTTGCTGTTCTGTTAAATTTTGCTATTCTTACTGGAGTGAGATGATATCTCATAGTTGTTTTTATTTGCATCTCTCTTAGAGCTAGGGATGTTGAACATTTCTTCATGTGCTTCTTGGCCATCTGAATGTCTTCTTTTGTAAAGTGTTTGTTCATATCCTGTGCCTGTTTTTCCCCCTCAACAATTCCATTACTTGGAATATACCCCAAAGAAACCATAACCGCCACCCAAGCAGATATATGCATACCCATGTTTATCGCGGCTTTGTTCACAATAGCAAAGAGCTGGAAACAGCCTAAGTGCCCATCAACAAACGAATGGCTAGAGAAGCTGTGGTATATTCACACTATGCTGCATTGAAAAACAAGGAACTAGAAATATTATTCAAAATGGATGACCCTGGAGGACAGGGTAAAATATCTCAGCCACAAAAGGACAAATACTGCATAGTGCCACTGTTGTAAAAAGGAACTGACATACGGTTTGCGGGGGAGACTGCGAAAGATTTGATAAATTATGTATACTGAATTGAAAGAGAGAGAGAAGTGTTTAAAAGGTATATATGATTAGGAATTATTGTCATGACATGAGTCCAGAACGAAGGCTGCATAGTGGAGTGGACTTAAGGGGAGGGATTATATAACAATGAAAGAATTTTTCTTTTACTTTTCAAAGAGAAGAACGAACTGGAGGGTAGGGGTGGGCAGGGAGAAAAGTGCAACAATGAATGAATGGAAATCCAAAATCTCTGTAAATTTTCATTAAAATTAATAATAATTTAAAAATATCACCTGGAAACATGCCATTTACAAGACCAGAGCTCAGCCAGGGTAGAGCACATGAATGGAACTCTTAAATAAAAAATTAGTAAATTATATCAGGAAACAAAACTCACTTAAGTTCAGATCTGGTCACTAGTTCTAGTTAAAGTTAAAGTTAAATGTACTTCTCCTAAAGAATTTAAGTATTCTTCTTATAAAATAATGCATAACAGACCCCACCGATCCTTTGCAACCTGTCTGGGACCCCCAAAGAGTTAATTTAAAAAACCTGAGTTTCACAGAGAGCTAAAAGCCTTAAAAAATATATTTACATGCCAAGCAGCCAATCTAAAGAGTCTCTCCAACATAGAATGTGGGTTATTAGAATAAGAAAATATAAGAGTAAATACAAGTACATATGGAGAAGAGATTTGTAACAAGTACTGTACATTCCAAAGTCAAATTGGCCATATATATCATAAAAAACCCAAACAAACAAAACAAACATCATACACAACAAAGACTAGCCATTTAGTATTTCAATTGTTCTACTAAAAAAAGCTAAAAACCCTCCTCCTCAAATTCCATGTAGAGTCAGGAATCTGTTTTTGAAATGAACAGAAAGTATAACACAAACTAAACAGAGCAGGGAGACACTACATGGTTCAAAATCAAGAAAGGGGTCCATCAGGGATGTATTTTGTCTCCATACCCTTTCAATCTATATTCAGAGCAGATCATCCGAGATGCTGGGCTGTACGAGGAGGAATGTGGCATCAGGATTGGTGGAAGAATCATCAACAACCTGCGTGATGCAGATGACACAACCCTGCTTGCTGAAACTGAAACGCTTGCTACAAAAGATCAAGGATTGCAGTCTTCAATATAGATTGAAGCTTAACATCAAGAAAACAAAGATTCTCACCACTGGGCCAATTGGCAGCATCAGTATGGGTGGTGAAGAGATTGAGATAGTTAACAGTTTTAGTTTACTTGG
>NW_006403337.1:2588-3308 GCF_000299155.1 Elephantulus edwardii
TGGGCATGTTGCAAGGAAGGACCAGTTCTTGGAGAGGGATATTATGCTTAGGAGGGTGGAGGGACAGCACAGGAGGGGAAGACCTTCGCTGAGATAGATTGACTCAGTGACTGGAGTAATGGGGGTAGGTGTGTCAAAGATGGTGAGATTGGCTCAAGATAGAGGAGGGTTCAGAGCTGTTGTACATAGGTTAGTTATGAGTCACAGCCACCCAATGGCATGTAACAACAGAAGGTTGGTAGAAATTTACTCCAGCAGTATCTCCCCTGAATTTCATCCTCCTGCAGCACTTTGTTTTCCATAATGATTATAGAACAACCTTCATTATTAACCAACACACCACTAAGTTGCTTGTGCAAAAATTAAAAAAGATCTAAGTTTAATTCCCACCAAATTTTAAGATGTTGTTCTTAAGTACCACTGAATCAATTATTACTTATAATGACCCTATAGACCACAGATCAGAACCTTGCCCTATCCTCTGCCAACCTCACAATCTTTGACCTGCTAGAGACCATTGTTATAATTACTGTGTTAATGACCCTTATTAAGTGTAATCTCTTTTGTTAACCCTTTTCCTTCCAAGCATAATAATTTTTCTAAGGACTGACCCTTACTGATAATAAATTTAAATTATGTGAGCGCGAGGGCGACGCAGCGTGAGGGCGAGGCCGCCAGCCGGGGGAACGCCGTCGCCAGACCGGGGAACACCGGGGGAAC
>NW_006403338.1:0-3896 GCF_000299155.1 Elephantulus edwardii
TGCCCAAGCTGAGGCCTGCCCCTTCCCATTACTCCTTGACTATGTCTGGGTCCCACATTTTTGGGGAGGGGGAGCATCTGAAAAGCACAGTTCAGGGCTTGACCCTCAGATCTAGGCTGACAGTCTGGGCCAAGGCTGAGGTGAGAGCCACAACTGTAACAGAAATAAAAATTTCCCAGGAGAGGCCAGTGCCTGCCTCCTTCCCATGGCCCCAGACCCCTGCCCTCCTGGCACCTCCTCCCCTGCCCTCCAGTCCCTCACGCCTTTATTGCTGTTGAGATTAAAGCCTCTGTTTTGCACCTGAAAAAAAAGAAGAAGAAGATTGTCCATCTTTCTACCTCAGAGAAGCTTATGGACTAGAGTCACTGATCTTACAGTTGGCAGCACAAAGTAAACATTATGCCACTAAGCACATTGCCTATTACATAGTTAAATGTTAAAATACCACAGTGCTTAAGATTTATATTCTTTACCAGTAAAACTAAACTATTACTTGATTTTAAGAAGACTTCAGGGGCTATATTTAGTTTCAAGCATCAAGATTTTCTCAGGCTAATAATTTTGGTGTTTCATCTAGCCACCATGGCTCTGGAAAGCATGGGGTCCATGTTGAAAATCCTGTTCTCTTTTTGTCTCCTCTGTTCCTGATCATTTACCCTGGATCCTTGTGGAAAATTTCATCCTCATCAGAAGAATCCTTGTCATGTAGATCCTGTGTGATGTTTTTCTTGTGAGTGACATTGAGAGGTGCATACAGACAGATCCTTTAGCCAAACTGGCCATCTTCTAAAAAAGCCCCCCTCCTATAAAAGAAAGAACTCATAAGTCTGTACCTCTCTTGCTTTTCCCCCACCATAACTTAGGATCCTCCCAGATGTACCTGACTTTGGTGTTCTCCTAAGCCAGAAACATTAGAAAATGCCCCTTGAAGAGAAACACATGCAAAACAATTAGTTATTCATTGTCAACTTCTATGTCTGTCACAGTTTATGTCTATTGTGGATCTAGCAGTATTCAATGTTTATCTTCCCTTCTGTTACAACTAGCAAAATCACCACTGACTTGGCATTTAAGGACAACTGCACACCTCAGGGAGCCTGTAGACTGCGCCTCTGGCCTGCACTCAGCCCCCTGATCAGTGGGACCATCATGTCTCACTGGGGCCTTTTCTCTCACTGAGCACCATTGTATTGGCCAAGCCAGCTGTCTCCTGTTCTTCTGACCCAAGAATGTGGACCAAGAAGCGTGAAATCAGTGACAATTTAAATCTTCTCTTCATCTATCATGATGTTCCTTAGTGGCCAGAAGTGAGCATTTTTGTGTTCTTGATGTTGAGATGCAACCTATCCTGAAGCATGCAATCTTTGGTCTTCTTCAGAAGGCACTTCACATCCTCTTCACTTTTAGCATTTCAAAGTTGGACAATGGAAACTGTTGTTGTTGTTAGGTCCTGTCTGGTTGAATGCGAGACAGAGCGACACTGTGAACAACAGATCTTCACCTAGCCCTAACCTGCACCGTTCTCATGATCTCTCATGCTCCAGCCCATTTTAGTAGTCACTGCGTCAGTCCATCTTGTTGAAGGTCTTCCTTTCTTTCTCTGGCCCTCCACCTTTCCCAGCATGATAGCTCCCTTGAAGGACTAAATCTTTCTGAGAACATATCAAAAGTCAGTGAGATGAAGGTTTACCATCCTTGACTCTAGGAAACATTCATATTGCACTTTTTTCAAAACAGATTTCTTTGTTCTTCTGGCAGTCTGTGGTATATTCAGTACTCTTTGCTAACACCACCACTCGAATGCACTGATTCTTCTTCAGTCTTCTTTATTCACTGCTGAGTTTTTGGATGTGTAGAAAGCAACTGGAAATACCAAGATTTGAATCAGGCATACTTTTTAAAGTGACATCTTTGTTTCTTTAGAATTTGGAGAGGTCCTTGATAACAGATTTCCCTAGTGCAAAAAACACATGTTTTGATTTCTTGATTGCTACTATCATGGGTGTTAACTGTGGATCCAAGTAAAATGAAATCATTGACAACTTCATTATTTTTTCCATCTCTCATGATGTTGCCTGTAGGTATAGTGGTGAGAATTTTTGTTTTCTTGATGTAAAGATGTAACCTATATTGAAGGCTTTGATCTTCTTCAGTAAGTGCTTCATCTCTTCATACTCTGTAAGAAAAACTGTGTTGCCTGTAATAGGTAAACATGAACCCTACAGGCTGTTGATGAGTCTTCCACTAATCTTTTTTTTTTCTTCCACTAATCTTGATGCCATATTCTTCTTTATAAAGTCCAGCTTCTTGAATTATTTGCTTATCATACAGATAGAATGTTGTTATTGTTGTTGTTTTGGTGTTATGTATTACCATCTTAGAACCGAGTCCAGTGGATTTTCAGAGGCTGTGAATTGCATGAGAGGAGATTGCCCATCTTTCTTTAGCAGAGCAGCTGGTGGATTCAAACCATGGTTCAAACTAAGATTCAGGACACCTTTGGGTTGCTGGTGCAATTCTTTACCTCTAAGCCACTGACTGAATAGGTATAGAGAAAGCCCTGATACACAGCATTCCATACTTTTGGGACAACTGCTTCTTGGTATATGTTTCATATAAGCACAGTTAAGTGCTCTGAGATTCCCATTTGTCAATGTTAGCCATAATTTCTACAATGAATTATTTATTCAGAGCAAATAATTTTAAAAAACAAAGTTTACAGTAACTAGCTTGACACAAGGATTTCACCTGATGGATTATAAAGCAATCAGTTGAGTACATCTGTGGAAAAGATGCCTAATAAAGTTCAATATCAGAAATCAAAATTAGGTCTAGGGCTGACTATGGTAGAGACCATCATGTACTCATATGCGAGGTCAAACTGAAGGTGAAGAATATTAAAGCAAGTCCATGAGCCCCAAAACAGGATCTTGGATTATATATCAACTGAATTTTAAAACCTTCTGAAGAATAAATATGTCCACAGCTATTACTAAATAAAAAGTTTCATTAAAAAGTAAATAACATAAACCTGCCATCAAATACAGTATACTAAAAACACAAGTATTAAAAAGTAAAAAAAATCATTACTTCCCAATTAAAAAATAAATGAATGAATTTGACATACCGAACACTAATAACTAAAGACCAGAAGAGTTGTAAAAAGTACAGTCAAGTAAAGATTTTTATCACTGGATCAATAGGCAGCATTATGACGAATGGAGAGGAGATTGAAACTGTCAACAGCTTCATCTTGCTTGGATCCACAGTTATCACCATCGAAAGCAGCAGTCAGGAAATAAGGAGAAGCACTGCACAGGTAAAATCTTCAGTTAGCTAACTTTCCAAATTATTGAAGAGTAGTGATGTCAGTTTGAAGACTAAGGTGCATCTGATTCTGGCCAATTTTCAATTACTACCTACGCATCTGAGAGCTAGACAGTTATAAGATGACAGAAAAAAATTGATGTTTTTGAGCTGTGGTGTTGGAGAAGAGAATATCCCATGATGGCCAAAGAGAATGAACAGATATGTCTTGGAGAGGGTGCAACTGGAGTGCTCTTGCACTGGAGAGAGTTAGGGCTAAAGTCAGAAAACAACCTTTGTCACCTTCAGAAGGAACCGTAAGAAAGCACAATCCTGAAGTATTATTTTCTCTTAGTTAACATGTATTAAACCAAGCAGTGCTCTTCCTAGGAAATTATTTACAGTTTAAGCATAGTTTACAAAAACAAAACAAAAAAAGTGCTAAAACTAAAAACAGAGGCCTCTAAATGTTTGTACTGATCTGTTTTTGTTCAAGTTTGCTGTTGTTTATCTTTTGTCTCATGTTTAATACAGTAATAGTTTTGAGCTCATGTTGTTGTTGTTATGTGCCAATGAGTCGCTTGAGACTC
>NW_006403339.1:0-559 GCF_000299155.1 Elephantulus edwardii
GCCTCAGTTACAGGAAGCAGGGTTGTGTCATATCACATGCAAGCAATATTCTGCTGAAGATTATCCAAAAACAACTGGATCCGCACATCAACAGAGAAATGCAGGCTGAGTTTAGACAGGGTTGTAGTACTAGGGATATTGTAGCTAATGTTAGATGAATCTTGGCAGAAAGCAGAGAGTACCAGAAGTCTATCTTTATTTCATTGATTATGCAAAGGCATTTGACTGTGTGAATCATAACAAACTGAGGCTAAATCTGAGAAGAATGAGATTTCCAGAACACTGATTATGCTAATGCGAAACCCATACTTGAACCAGGAGGCAGTCCTCAGAACAGAGCAAGGAAACACTGCATGATTCAAAATTGGGAAGGTGTACACCAAAGATGTATCCTATCCCCATACCTTTTCAATCTTTATACAGAACAGATTATGTGGGAGGCAAGACTACATGAGGAGAAATGTGACATCAGCATTGGAGGAAGGCTCATATTTAAAACACACATACTTAATTGCATTTGGTAACATTGTATAAATCAACTGAAAATGCTACAAGGAAA
>NW_006403339.1:1934-3763 GCF_000299155.1 Elephantulus edwardii
CTAAATTTAATGATAACAATACTGAGCTAATAAAAGATTACTGAATTTATTCAAACTGGTAAATTTTGGTTCAAAGTCAAATCAATCATTTAAAAAAAATGAATGGACCTTTTTTCATTATGAGTGCAATTAGTAAAATAATCACCTGATACACAACAGTTATAATTTGAGTATGTGAATCTGTTCTGTCAGTGTGAATTCTTTTAAATCTATATGCAAAGGAAGTATTTGTGATGAAAAAAGACATTCAGAAGAATGGAGATGTCCTGGAGGTATGAAATAACTCTTTGGATTTTAAAAGCAATGTAAACCATCACAATAACTATACTGATAATATCTTGAAATACTAATTTGAATATATTGTGTTAAATGAAATATTTAAAATTAATTTTACCTGTTTTCACTTTTTGTGGAACAGGAAAAGCAGATGATATATGCTGGTATATAGGAGATGGAGTATATGGACTTGCCATTTCTAACTAATTATTTTTGCTTTGTTGTTGTTTGTTGTGTATCATCGAGTCAGAACCGACCCATAGCTGACCCTCCAGCGAGCTTTCAGAGTAGTTAACCACATTAGAGGAGACTTCCCATCCTTCTCCTGTGGAGCAGCTGTGGATTAGAACTGTGTGCATTTAGAATTGTAGCACAGCTCCTTGCCACTAAACCACCAGTGCTTAGATCACATATATAGATTATAATGTAACTCTGTTGAGCATCTCTACCTATTATGATGATGATCCTGAAATTTTGGTTCCTCTGACTCAGTAACTGGCGAATCGGACTTAGGTCTTTCTGAGACAGTAAGATTGGCTCAGGATAGGGCAGGGTTCAGAGCTAATGTATATAGCTAATGTACATAAGATCGCTATGAGTCTCAGGTGACTCGATGGCACATAACAACACAACAATCCAGATTGCTTTCCTGATTTTAAGATCAATAATACAAAATGATTAGTCCAAAGCTGAACTCATTATCCCTCTTCTAAAGAATGGTATAACAGGGATTCCAAGATGGCGGGAGATGGAGAGTACAGTGTGAAGAGCCAGAGGGATAGCAAGCTGCATAGAGATGGGACACTAGAGAGTCCTTCAAGCTGCACAGAGACCGACAATCAAAGTGCGATGTGAACAGTAAGAATTTTAATAAAAATTTTTGTTGTAACAATTAGTTTAAGAGCTACAGGAACATAAAGCTGCACCACACCACAGTTCCAACCTGGACCCGGCAAAAGCTAGAACCTGCTAGCTGAGCTGCTTTGGGACTCACCTGAAAGGTAAAAGTTTTGTGGAGAACTATAGGAAGGCAAAGCTGTGGTTTCACAGACCCTGCAAAAGCCAGAAGCCACTTGCTGAGCCTCTATGGGACCCATTTGAAAGGAGAAAGCTTAGTGCGGAAATTGGATGAATTCTCTTAAGCCCCTTAACCAGTGGTTCTGTTGCACGATGTGGACAATAGGAATTCAAATAAGAACTTTTGTTGATACAATTAGTTTAGGAGCTACAGGAACATAAAGCCACAATGCTTTATGGGAATTTGACCGAGTCTACTCTGGTCCCACTGGACCGAGCACCCTGCTTGGACAGGGACCACTTGGCGAGGACACTGGATAGTGCCGCTGGGCAGGAGAGAACTGCTATGTGGGAGACGGACAGCTGGAATTTGAGCAGGGACCACAATCTTGAGCACACCTGGACAGCTAAGGTCTGAGTGAGGTCCCGCAAGTGGTTGACCTGCCCCACCGCATTTGTCCCTACACCTGTGCCTACAAGTCCAGTCAATCAACTTGCCTTTAATCCAGAGCACCTGGATCTGACTTACCTACAAA
>NW_006403340.1:0-3897 GCF_000299155.1 Elephantulus edwardii
CTGCATAGTGGAGTGGACCTGGGGGAGGGTTTGTAAAACAATGAAAGAATTTTTCTTTTACTTTTCCAAGAGGGTAGTGTACTAGGGGGGAGGGTTGGGAAGGGAGAAAAGTGCAACAGTGAATGAATGGAAACCCAAGTCTCTGTAAATTTTCATTGAAATTAATAATAAATTTTTTCTAAAAGGTCCCATTCATCTATTTTATCTTCTCCTGGGTGTAGGTTTTTTAGGATGCTTGGAAGACTACATATGTTGTGCATCAGGGCTTCTAGAGTTCTTCCACGCTTTTCTCTAATGATGCTTATAGTCCTTGGTTTTAGTCCTTGATGCACTTTGAATTCATTTTTGTGTATGGAGTGCGGTGTGAATCTTGCTTGAGTTTTCTGCAAGATAGTTTTCCAATTTTGCCAACACCATTTCTTAAAAAGGCTGTCATTTCCCCACTTAACTGATTTCATCTACTTGTAAAAAATCAGTTGACCATAGTTAGATGGACTGATTTCTGGGTTCTCAATTTTATTCCATTAATCTTACCAGTATCATGCTGTCTGGACTACCATGGCAGTGTAGTAGGATTTGAAATCAGGGAGTGAGATGTCTCCTACCTTGTTTCTCTTTTTAAGGAGTACTTTGCTTATTCGGTGCCTCTTTCCATTCCAAATGAAACTGGAGATTGCCTTTTCCATCTCGTTGAAGAATGGAATTGGGATTGCACTGAACGTATAGATTGTCTTTGGTAATATTGTCCTTTTCACAATATTGAGTTTGCTTATCCATGAGCAAGGTATATTTTTCCATTTCTCCATGTCTCTTTTTGTTTCTTGTAATAATGTTTTATAATTTTATTTGAATAGCTCCTTTGTGCTTCTGGATAGATTTACTCCCAAGTAGTCAATCTTGTGATTAGCTATTGTGAAGGGTATTGTTTTTCTTAGCTCCAGTTCTGTATTCTCTTTGTCACTGTAGAGAAATCCAATTGATTTTTGAATGTTGATCTTGTATCCTGCCACTTTACTAACTTGTTCAACTAAGTCCAGTAGTTTTCTTGCTGAGTCTTTAGGGTTTTTTAAATATGCTATCATACCATCTCCTTATAGAGATAATTTCACCTCCTCTTTCCCAATTTGGTTACCTCTTATTTCCTTCTCTTTTTTTACTGCTGTCGCTAAGACTTCCAATATAATATTGAACAGGAGAGGTGATAGTATCCTTGCCGACTTTCTGATCTCAAAGGGAATGCCTTAGATCTCTCTTCATTGAGAACAATGTTGGCTCTTGGGTTTGCCTACATTCTTTTTACTATGTTGAGGAAATTTCCCTCTAATCTTATTTTGTTGAGTGTTTTAATCAGAAAAGGGTGTTGAATTTTGACAAAGGCCTTTTTCTTCATCAATTGATAGGATCATGTGGTTCTTGTTCTTTGCTTTGTTAATGTGATAAATTGCATCGATAGTTTTTCTAATGTTGAACCATCTTTGCATACCTGTTATGAATCCTGCTTGGTCATGGTGAATTTTTTTTTTTTGATGTACCATTGGATTCTATTGGCCAGTATTTTATTCAGGATTTTTGTACCTATGTTCATGAGAAATGTTGACCTGTAGTTATTTTGGTTGTGTCTTTACCTGGCTTTAGTATTAAGGATATGAAAAGACACATCACCAAAGAAGACATTCAGATGGCCAACACAGGAAGAAATGTTCAAAATCCCTAGCTCTAAGAGAGATGCAAATCAAAACAACTATGAGATATCATCTCACCCTGGTAAAAATAGCAAAATTTAACAGAACAGCAAACAACAAATAGTGCCAAGGTGGAAAAACAGGAATGTTTATTCACTGTTGGTGGGAGTGTAAAACGGTGCAACCACTATGGAAGTCAGTATGACATTTTCTCAAAAAGTTACAAATAGAAATACCATTTGACCTAGAAATTCCACTACTGAGAATATACCCTAAAGAAATCAGAACTGCCACCCAAGCAGATATATGCACATCCATGTTTATCACGGCTTTGTTCACAATAGCAAAGAGTTGGAAACAACCCAAGTGCCCATCAACAAAAGAATGATAGAGAAGCTGTGGTATATTCACACAATGGAATACTATGCTGCATTGAAAAACAAGGAACTCATGAATTATTACACAAATGGGTGACCCTGGAGGACATTATGCTGAGTGAAATATCTCAGTCACAAATACAGCATAATGCCACTGTTATAAAACAGGACTGACATGGAGACTGGTAAGAAACTAAGAAGAGAGGGGATAAATAATCTACATGGCATTGAAACAGATGAGGGAGAGAACTATATAAAAGGAATCTATGATTAGGTATTATTGGCATGACAAAAGTTCAGAATAAGAGCTGCATAGTAAAGTGACCTGTGGTGGGGTTGGGTGACTGTATAACAATAAAAGAACTCCCCCCCCCAAGAAAACAGTGATCTGGGGAGGGGGGGAGGGTAGGGAGGAAAATGTGCAAAAGAAAGAAAAAAAAAAGACTTAAAACAACTTCTAGAGTGGAACCCTCCACAGGAGCCTTCAGGCCAGCTGCAGACTTAACTCAGCCCTATGGGATTTTAAAGACACACTCATGGGATTAATAACTCTTACATTTAAAAGAAAAGAAAGCATTACATGAGGCAAATGGAATTAATGTTAGTTGAGAAGATTAACTACAATAGGCATTGCCAAACACTACAGTGAGTTACTGAGGGAAACTTATTTTTTAAATGACAATAAGAAAATATATTATGCATTTCCTGCTTTCTTTAGATGTAACCAAATGTGGGCAAGCAATAATGCACCTGTGGAGGAATTGTGTCATTTCTCTATAACTTGGGCTGAAAATCACTAGCATTCTTTAGAAGTACAAGCTGTGTACCACATTGTTGTTGTTGTTGTTATTGTTATGTGCCATTGAGTCACCTGTGACTCTTAACACTCTATATGTACAACAGCTCTGAAGCCTGCCCTGTCCTGAGCCAGTCTCACTGATTTGGACAAACCAACTCCCATTGCCCCAGTTACTGTATCAATCCATCTCTTCAGGGGTCTTCTTCTCCTGTGCTGTCCCTCCACCCTTCCAAGCATGATGTCCTTCTCCAAGAATCTCATGTACCTCCTGGGTACATGTCCAAAATATGTGAGATGGAGCTTCAAAAATCCTAGTCTCCTAGGTGAAATTTGGTTTCACCCTCTCGAAGACAGACCTTTCTTATTTTCTTGGTTACATACCATAGGAAGAAGTGAACATTATTTCTGTGGAATATGCTGTCAGCCTGTATTCACCAGTTGAATCAGCTTTCTCATTTTCTGAATACTTTTTCCACCTTTGCTGTGTTGTCTCAATGTGATACAAGAACTTCTTTTTGGAATAAAATGTTCCATGTCTTGTTGCTGTTATTGTTATGTGCCGTCAAATTGACTGTTAGTCATAATGATCCTATGTACCATAGCTCTGAACTCTGCCCTATGATGAGCCAATTTCACTGTCTTAAACACACCACCCACAATATCCCAGTTATTTTGTCAATCCTCAACTGAGGTCTCCCTCTCTTGGACTGTCCCTCATCCTTTTAAGCATGATGTCCTTCTAAAAGTCCTAGTCCCTCTTAACAATATGGTCAAAGTATGTCAGACAGAGCTTCAAAATGCTTCTAAGGAGCAGTTTGGCTTCACCCTTGCTAGGGTAGACCTGTTTGTTTTCTTGGCAGTCCTTGGTATGTTAAATACTTTTCTCCAGCACCACAACTCAAAAGTATCATTTCTTCTTCTGTCATCCTTAGTCATTTTCTACCTCTCTGATGCATAGCAAGTAATTGTGAAGACCATGGCCGGGATCAGGCACACTTTAGTCTCCATACTGACATTGTTGCTCTTTAGCACTTTTAGC
>NW_006403341.1:0-726 GCF_000299155.1 Elephantulus edwardii
TCCAAGGAGCAGCCTGGTTTAACCCTCTCTAGGATGAATCTGTTTGTTTTCCTGGCAGTCCATGGTACATTCAATACTCTTCTCCAGCACCACAGATCAAAGGCGTCACTTCTGCTTCTATTCTCCCTAGTCATTGTCCAACTCTCTGATGCATAAAAAGTGATTGCAAAAACCATGGCCTGTATATCAGGCGCACCTTACTCTCCAGAGAGACACCGTTGCCCCTGAGTACTTTAGAGAGGCCCCTAACCACAGACTTTCCCATCACAATATGTTTTTTGATTTCCTGGCTATGGTGCCAAGAGTGTTGACCATGGAGCCGAGGAAACTAAAGCTGTGAACACTCTAAATCTCTTCGCCATCCATCCTGATGCTACCGATTGGCCCAATAGTGAGAATTTTTGTCTTCTTGACATTGAGCCTCAATCCATGCTGCAGGCTACAGTCCTTGACCCTCTGCAGTAAGTGCATGAGGTCCTCCTCAGTTTCAGCAAGCAGGGTTGTGTCATCGCCATAACGCAGATTGTTAATAGATCTTCCACCAATCCTGATGCCATAATTCTCCTCATAGAGCCCAGCTTCCCAGATAATCTGATCTGCATACAGGGTGGGTGAAAAGGTATGGAGATAGGACACATCCCTGGCATACACCCTTCCCAATTTTGAACCATGAAGTGTTGCCCTGTTCTGTTCTGACGACTGCCTCTTGGTCCAAGTATAGGTTTC
>NW_006403341.1:1556-2657 GCF_000299155.1 Elephantulus edwardii
TGCTTGACAGTTCTACCTGGGTTGCCTTTTCTGTTCGTCTACGTGTGTTGTGTTGTGTTGTGTTGTGTTGTGTTGTGTTGTGTTGTGTTGTGTTGTACATAGGGTTTTCAGAGGCCTGCCATTTCAGAATTGAATGGCCAATCCTTCTTCCTAGTCTGTTTTAATCTGAATGTGCTGCTTTCTGTCTTGATGAGGGTCATGTTATGTGGAAGGTTTTCGGTTATGTTGTTAGGGTTTTTTTTCCTCCCCAAGTTGGTGTCAGCTGACTGGGTTTTGCTTGATTTAGCTATCAAAGAACCAAGGGTAGAGGGTCTACTTGTTTTGCAATCAACAGAATTTTGGGGCGTACTTATCTTTAAAATATCACAGAGATGGACTAAGTTTGTGGCTAGCTTGGAGTATCCTGTGGAGTGGTTCCACTAGAAGTCGATTTCCGGCAACTTGATGACACTCAAGTAAGAAAGGTTATTGGATGTGTTACTGGGTTTTAATTTACTAACTGATTTGGGGATGAACATTCTTTAAGTTGACAGTAGTCGTCGGTCTATTTGCAGTACTGAAGTAACTTGGAGTTGCTATGATGCTGAACTCTATGCCATGTTGTTGTTCTTGTTATGTGCCGTTGAGTCATTTGCCACTCATAGCGACCCTATGCACAACAGCCCTAAACCGTGCTCTATGCTGTGCCAACCACACTGCCTCTGACACACCCATCCCAATTACCCCAGTCACCAAATCAATCCATCAAATAGAGGGTCTTCCCCTCCTGCGCCGTCCCTCCACCCTCCCAAGCATGATGTCTTTCTCCAAGGACCTGTCCCTCCTGGCAACATGTCCAAAGTATGTCAGACGAAGCCCCAGAATTCTTGCCTCCAAGGAGTAGCTTGGTTTAATCTTCTCCAAGATGAACCTGTTTGTTTTGCTGGCAGTCCATGGTACATTCAGTACTCTTCTCCAGCACCACAGCTCAAAGGCATCCACTCTCCTTCTGTCCTCCCTAGTCATTGTCCAACTCTCTGATGTATAACAAGCAATTGCAAAGACCATGGCCTGTAGCTGGTGCCAATAGTGTTGACTGTGGAGCCGAGCAAACTGAAGCTG